>NC_068400.1:10409894-10584894 GCF_023724105.1 Carassius gibelio | reverse complement strand
TATCATATCGTATCATATATATCAGGTGTGTTCAGGTGTTGTTCTGTGTGTGTTCCTGATGCAGCGCTGCTCGTCTCCGTCCACACATGCGTCCAGATCGAGCGTCCGCTACTTCATCATGAAGAGCAGTAACATGAGGAACATCGATCTGTCCCAGCAGAGGGGAATCTGGTCCACGACGCCCAACAACGAGCACAAGCTCACGCGAGCCTTCATCGAGAGCAGCGCAGTCTTCCTCATCTTCTCCGTTCAGGGATCCGGACACTTCCAGGTCTGTTTCCCTCCGCTCGGTTTACCATGACACAAACAGCACTTACACCCTCCTACAGATCACCCCGGTTTAAAAAAGGACAATAAATTGCCAAGTCACATTTATTTACTGTATTTTCCGGACTATAAGTCACACTTTTTTTCATAGTTTGGCTGGTCCTGCGACTTATAGTCAGGTGCAATTGAAGACATAGAGCGCCCTCTCGTGGCTGTAGATGGTAATGATTTCTCTTGGTTCTAAATAAATGCGACATATAGTCCAGTGCGACTTATGTTTTTTTCCTCATCATGACGTATTTTGGGACTGATGCGACTTATACTCAGGTGCGACTTATAGTCCGAAAAATACGGTATGTGTATTACAAAAACTCTGAACTGACAAAAAAAAATCTACTTCTAATTCTGAAGTAATATGATTTATTTATCTTTTAAAGTATTTCCTCTCTTCAAAGAAAACATTTATAACTTCATTTATAACATTTATAACTTTATCAGAAAAAAACAAAAAAAAACTTTTTTTTCTTTTCAAATAATATGTGTGTGTGTGGGCAGGGGTACGCGCGCATGGCGTCGGCGGTCAGCGGCGAGCGCTGTCTGGACTGGGGTTCGTCCGGTCTGGGCGGTGTGTTCGGGGTGGAATGGATCCGTAAGGAGAGTCTGGCGTTCCAGCTCACGCAGCAGCTGCTCAACCCCTGGAACGACAACAAGAGAGTCCAGATCAGCCGAGACGCTCAGGTCAGAACACACACACACACTCACACACACACACACACACACAGTGATGATGATGATGAGGGTTCATGTGTGATCTGTGTGTGTCTGAGCAGGAGCTGGAGCCGCAGACAGGAAGTCAGTTACTGCAGCTCTGGGAGCGACTCTGAGCCCATCACATGCATCGCTGTGATCTTTGTGTCATTTATGAGGATTAATGCACTTAAATCTTCTTCCTTCTGGCTGTAGAACGTAAAAATGAACGTCAGCGATTAAATGTTTTATGAATCTTGTGTTTTTAAATCGTCACCGAATGCGTTGGCTCTGATCAGTTCACTGTGCTGCTTTTAATTGCTGTGCAAATGTTTTTGTCATCTATGATGACTTTGCACAAGGTGTTCACTATCGCAGGGTTGAAAGGTTTGTTTAGCAGATAAAGAGGAAGAGATGAAATATTTAGTGAGACAGAAGGACAGCTTGGAGTTTCTGTGTTCTTGGTTCATTGTTTTGTCTGTAAGCTGATCATTAACTGACACGTTTATGTTGTGAATTAAACACTGAAAGCTGCTATAATAATCCAGCCGGGCATTCTCAGTGAAAACTAAATAAAGTTGAGTTTTCTGAGGGTCCACTGTTCGTCTGTGCCATGATGAGTTTTGATGAATGTTCATTTCTCGTGTCATCTTTAGTGACGCAGGTCTGTCATCTACTATAAACATGCTGGTTTCTCTTGTAGAGTCATGGAAATATTAAATTCCTCATGAAAATGATTAAACACTCCTAAATTAATCATCTCCAAGTCATGGAAAATATGTCTTGAAAATAAAAAATAATCTCCCAAAACCTCATGAATTTTATAAAATCTCCAAAAAGTCATTAAAAGAACTCGTGACTATTTAATAAAGTCTGAAATTCATGAAAACAATTTATGAAAATGTAACATTTTTAAAGTCATAAATATTAAAATCTCATGAAAATGAACCAAACCTTGAGTTCTTGAAAAAAAAAAAATCATGAAAATGTTTAAAATCTCAAAATTAAGAAAATTTAAAATCTTAAAGTCATTAAAAATGTATGAAATCTTAAATAGCCATGAAAATTTTTTTTTGAAACAAATCTTGGAAATTGATGTAAATTTGTAAAAAAAAAAATAATAATAATGACAATAAAATCATGAAAATTAGCCAAATCTCGTATAGCCATGAATATTGAACTTAACCACACAAAAGTCATGAAAATGAACAAAATCTTGAAATAATGAAAATATTTAATCTCAAAAAGTCATAAGGACAAGGACATAAAAAAATAAAAACTTTAATGTGTGCTTGAGAAATATTTCGTGAGCTCACACGTTAGTTTCACATAATTTACATAACAGATCTATTTTGTCCATCGATATGAAAACATTGTTTCTTGCATCCAACACAGATAAATCATCACTTAGCTTCTTAAGAACAGCTTTATTCCACTGGAAACAATATATATAATATCTCAGAACTGTACAACTTCTCAAAACTTTGATGAAAATGAGCGTAGACTCCATCTACGTTTTGATTATCTTTCTGAATCCATTTCAAAGTATTTTTTCAGCCTTTTGTTTAAAATGTTATTTATTTCTTTATTTTGTTTACTTCTGAAACTTAAGCACATTCATGTGTTTATAAATAAGAATGCATAAAGCTAGAATAAAATGTATTTTGTTTACAAAATAATAATATAATGAAATATAATGCTAATAATAAACAGAATAGACAATAAATGGAAAATAAATCGCTAAATGGTCATAAAAATATAGATGAAACAATTATGAACGTAAAAACATTAAAATATTGAAATGATGTCATTCGTAACCCTTTGAAATAATTTCAAAATTGTTACTTTATTGTAACATGTCATAAAATGTTTATATTAGTGCTACCAGTATTACAACAACATTAACATTGTAACTTATTTGTAACATTTGAACTTTTAATTTAATGCAATATTTTGTCATTGCAATCTTCACTAACAACTGCATTTGGATTATATGTAAAGCTAAATTCACTGTTATACCAGCGGTCACTATTGTGACCATCACTATAATAATAATAATAGTAATAAATGCATTAATAGCATATTAATTTCCTGCACAAGTGATATTGTACCTCTGTGGCAGAATTTCCAACAAATGAACTATGTAATAATGTACATTTGTTATGAAATTAAGTTATTAATATTGTGATATAATGATTTGCTCGTATTGTAGTCACCATGAACAGGATTTTTCAATAGAAATGAAATGTTCCAGAGCAGTGGAAGATACTGAAAGCAGGTTTTATTGGTAATGTTATATAAAGTTTAACACATGATGTTAGTTCTGGAGCGACGGATTACTGAATACTGAACAAAGTTCTGTTTCTACTAAACAAGCGTGATACAACATCTGAATCCTGATGGATCTATGCCGACCAAAGAAACACACAGAAGCTTAGTGATGCTTCTGCTGCTCTTCACCAGATCTCCCAGATTTAAGGAGAGACTCACTTTTTGCCAGCTGAATAGCGACTAGTGGAAGAAAGATGTTCCCTAGTTTGTCTGCATTAAAGTCTCTTATCACTGCAGCCTTGTCTTTGAGTGACACCCCAGTGAAGGTGATCTTATCATGAAGATCAGGATCAATGATCTTACGGATTTTCTTTTCCTCCCTCTTAGAAACTTCAAGAATCAAGCTCATAGTTTCTCTAACTAATGCACAGTTTTCCTTTACACTTCTGCTTTCATCTGCAGAGACACTGGAGTAGCTTTCTCCAAAGTGAGTATTGATTATGATCAATAGTCTGGACAAACAATAATCAACATGCTGAAAAAGTTAATCACAAATAATACACTTCAACACAATATGCAGGCTGTCAAGCAACCACTTCAGAACATCTTCCCTTGTTTTGTAGAGATGGTATTACTCATGTAAGGGTCTTGAAATAAGACAGAACAGTTATTTAACCCTTATGCGTTGTTGGGGACGTTTTCGTCCACTAGGGGGTAAAGTTGAGTCTTATTTTGGCCACAACTTTCTCTGTTTTCAGCAAATGGAATGATTTCTGGTGACAAATCTTGAAATTTTTCAAAAACTTAACACACTGTATGCAAATTCACTACCCCTTCGTTATGTTCATGGATGAAAACATCCACTAAATTAAACTGCTGCTGTAATATCAGATAAATGTTTTTTTCAAACGTTTTTACATTAATCTATCAATCAACCTCAGTCCTGATCAAAAGTACCAAATGTTTAGAAACAAAACTTCAGGATTTTAACCCTTTTATTACCAAGTTCATAAATGATGTCACTGATTTAGGTGGGGGGTGTTCTGGTCACTGGGGTTCCTCAGGGATCAGTTCTAGGACCGCTCCTCTTCTCCATACATCACTGTTGATGAGCCTAACTGGATGCTGAAATCAGTCAGAGTATTAGGAAGAATGTGTAGGTGATGTTCTTTCATCCAGACTGTTCCATCGCCAGCGTTTCTCACTTCGTAAAATAATATAATTTGCGAATGAATCAAACTGAATTGTGATTAACAGACCGATTCAAGCAGTTCTGTCATCACCCAAAAGAAAACAGCATGGTAATTTTGCTTCATATTTCCCATACAGTGCAGTCAGTCGTTTCTTTCAACTGTTTTATTTACAATAGACAAAAATACAAACATATATACATCTTTAACACTTATTTATACGATTGCCTGGTCCACCGAGCCGACTCACAATATCATCAATAACAAGCCACGCATCTGCATCCAGTGTTTGCAGATCAGCATCTTTCACAAACATGTCAACGTTATACTCCTGATGTTAATTCATCAGAATCACTGCTGCAGACCTGCAGAGACAGACGATGGTTTGGGGTTTTAAAGCTTTAAATTATTGCTGTTCTGACTCTTTATGCACAACTGTCAACGAATTGCAGTAAAGTCTATTTTATATTAAAGAGAGCAGGTAGAAATGTTGTTTTATGACAGATTATTGTCATTTTCCAGTATAAATATCGAAACATTCTTTAAATCAAATTATAGAAGTGAAATATACAGTACGTCTTGTTTACTGCAGAATAAATCACAATGAAGTGAGTTTATGATTAAAATAAGAACAAATATATGCAGCAGTGTGGTCAGATACAGTAAAGGTTATTAAACAGTATTAAATATCTATTTTCAAACTTTGAGGTGTTGATAATGCAAGACATTTCCATTCAGAGACCAGATTGACTTAATGAGTTCAACTTGCTCTTTACCCTGTTTGTGTGCTGTGTGCCGTGTTTGATTAGTGATCTGCATCCAGTGATCGTTCAGTCACTCTCACAAAACATCTTCATCCTCCTCCTCCTCCTCCTCCTCCAGTCTGTGGTTCCTCTCACAGATCCAGCCTAAAGTGTCTGTTCCTGCACTCGGTCCGTCTGCGTCTCAGAGCACCAGGGTGGGGACGTGGTGCAGCAGTGCAGGATGGGGAGCGGGCGGAGGCTCCGGGTTCGATCCGCTGGGTCTGTGTCGCGCACTCTTCTGATGCGCGCGCAGGCCGGCCAGCTGCGAGTACGCGCTCTGGCAGACGGTGCACTTGTACGGGCGCTCGCCGGTGTGCAGACGCACGTGGTTGCGCAGCGTGGAGGACTGACTGAAGCGACGGCTGCAGAAGCGGCACACGAAGGGCTTGTCCAGGGTGTGGATGCGCATGTGCGAGCGCAGGTTACTGCGGGAGTTAAAGCCTCGGTGACAGATGACGCAGCGCATGCGACACGAGGAGGAAGAGGAGGACAGCGAGGAAGATGCGGCGTCACACACGTGAGAGTCGTCTGCTGTGGAGGACAGGGGAAATGTCTCAGTCTCTGACACCGGAGAATCAGCATTCGCATGCTAACTTTAATGCAGCTTAGTACTAAAATACAATTAAATAAAAGGAGGCACTTAACTGCCAGACAATGGTTCGTCTCAGAATAGCAGAGTAAATATGGTTAAAACATTAGATGCGTTTTATTTTACATTTATTTGCCAAAAATAAAACTCATGAAATAGTAAATGAGTCACGGAAATTAATAAAATCTTAAGAATTCATGGCAAATAATAAAATCTCAAAAAAAATAAAAAAAAAAAAATCTCAGAAACTCATTAAAATTAATAAAATTGTAAAAAGTCATGGACAATTTAAAAATCTTCAAAATGAATAAAATCTCAAAATTTCATGGAAAACAATAAAAAGCCAAGAAAATGAATAAAATCTGGAAAAGACGGAGAATAATAACATTTAAAAAGTTAATAAAATCTTAAAAAGTCATGGAAATTAATAAAAAAAATATTTTAAAAAACTAATTTAAATGAATACAATTTTGAAAAACTAATTGATAATAATAAAAACTCAAAAAATATTAAAAAGTCACGCATGTTTATAAAATCTCAAAAACTCATTCAAATTAATAAAATCTTGAAAAGTCATGGAAAATAATAAAATCTCAAAAATTAATACAATCTCAAAAATGAATGGCATAAAAAGCCATGAAATTGACTAAATTAATCAAAAGTCATAATTAATAAAATTGCGAAAAATCATTAAAATAATTAAAATCATGAAAAGGACGTGCAGTTTGTGGACATGACATGAATTATGAAGCATCTGCACCGATGTCAATCCCATCATGCACCACTAGAGGGTTGGTGTCTCTCACAGATGAGCATCTGCTCCAGCTCTTAAACTCAGACTAGTGATCAGTAAAGATGAAGAGGTTCTCAGCTTCAGATGCAGGTGAACACGTACCGCTCCTCTTCTTCTGCTGCTCCTCCTCCGTCCCCGGAACGCCAGGAATTCCCAGGAAAGTGTTGTGAGAATTCCCATACCAAACCAGCAGCTCCTGATCCGGAGGAATAGTCTGGAAATACAAACACACACATGACATTTCTGAGTACACACGGACATTTACTGTCTTTTGAATACAATTTTTCTTTTTGACAACAATATTTAATGAGAACGTTTTGTTTACATTCACACTGTTCATATTTCTGAATGTTCTCCAAATATTCAAATCATCCAGATAATTTTTTCTTGATTGTGTGAATTTTAGAGAAATCATTAAAGAATGTTGCATTTGGTCCTTTTACAAACACTATTGCAACATTACTTTTTAATGTTCTCTGAATCATCTGAAACTAAGCAACATTTAACAATAAAACAACATCAAAAAACATGAAACTAAAATGTATAGAAAAAAAAAACTCCATGAATTATGTTTAGAAAGAAAATAATGTTTCTGTGCTAAAGTTTTGAGAATGTTATTAAAGACCTCAGCTCTTTGAACAAATGCTCTATTCATGTGACTGGAAGAACATTTGTTCATAACTTTGATTTGATATTTTGCATTTGTCTAATTAAAAGCATTTTTAGTTTTGTATTTAATATATATATATATATATATATATATAATTCATTTTTTCCAGCTTTCACAGATATTTTTTTCTCCAACATCAATCATAACTACCTAAAAATCATTAGCTGTCAGGATTTTAAGCCTTTAAATGTCAGTTTGATTACAATGTCACCAAAAAAATCAGTTTACCGAAGTAGATTTATGAAATGGTGAAATTTGAAAATTCCCATAAAAATGAACATTTCTTGCAAATTTAAAAGCCAACTCAAAAAAAAGGGAAAACCAATTATTTAGTGACAATTATCTTCTTCATTTTAAGTCATTGGGGAAATTACATAAAATGTATTGTATAAAATGGTTTATCCAAACCTCCCGAGATCATGATAAATATTATATGTGCTGTTTTATTTTATATTTATTTGAGGTAACATTATACATCTTATTTTATATTGCATAATTTGTACAACCCTGTTTAACCTAATTTTTGTCAGGGTTAAAATTGTTAAACTAGCCACACACACACACACACACACACACACACACACACACACACACACACACACACACACACACACACACACACACACACACACACACACATACACACACACACACACACACACTACTATTTTACCATAATTATGAAAAGGACTATTCCTATTCCAGTAAAAACAAAGTCTGTTTTGTGACAATATTTATTTGTATTTTTATGTAATTGTCTTTTCTCTATTCTAAAATATAGTTTATTTCCACTGTAGTATATTCAGATGTTGAATCCCACTGCTCTTCTGTGTGTGGTCTGTGGATGAGTCTGATCCCTGATCATGGTGAAGCTGCTTTACCTCCAGAGCTCTGTAGAAGATGCTGGAGCCCATCTGAAGCACCTCCAGGTTCTGCTCCTGCTCGTTGCGAGCACACTTGATGTACGTCATCCAGCTGCGCTGATCCTCCTGACTGGCATCGATGAAGCAGCGCACTGTGCCATCCTCGTTAAACACCTGAACACACACACATCTCTCGATTAAACCGCTTCATCTGAAGCAGTCCCATGCAGAGTAACACACACACACACACACACACACACACCTCCCACATGAGGTTATTGTTCTTCCTCAGGTCCACGTGCTCAGGGGACACCAGTCTCCCGGAGAACGGCCCCATCTCGGTCCCGGCTTTGATCCAGGTCTTGGAGAAGATCCCCAAACCTTCTCCAGGGACGGAGCTCTGAGCGATGATGACCTCGCTGGGCAGGACCAGACTGGACAGCTTCTGCACCTCTGCATCACAATCAACCAACATCATCTGAGCTCTCAAACACAGCTTCTTCACCAACATCCATCAGGCTCTCCATCGCACCCAAGCTTCTTCAGATCATTCACATCTTCTTCAGAAACAAATGCTTGGGAACACTTTGTTACACGTTACTTACCATTATAATAACAATTAATTACATGCAAGTAAACCTGAACCAAACCCTCATCCTATATAGTGAGTGCATGTTGTTAATTAATATTCTTCAGTATTTAAATGTATAATTACACTGTAACAAGGACACCTTCAAATAAAGTGTAACAAACTGTTGCATCACTGTGAAAACGCCATTCTTAATTTAGTAACACTTTATTCTAAAGTCTCATGTACTTATTAGACTGTTATAATAACAAGTAATTATGCATAATTACACGCCAAACACTAATCCTAACCATATGAAGTGCATAATATTAATAATATTACTCCGTATTTAAATTACACTGTAACAAGGACACCTTGTGTGTGAGTATTAGATTAAATATAACCATTTTAAAGTGTTAATAATATAAGAAATTCATGATCAAATATGTATTATAATCTGTAGGCCTAAATATGAATCACCATTTTAGTTAATTGCTCTTAATCAGCATTAAAATACGATATAAGATAGATATAAATATGCACATCAAATCATAACAAGCAATAGACAAAGCGCAGACTTTAAAAACATTAAATGGTGCTTTGAAATCGATTTGAACGAATTAATATTAAATCGCTCATGAATGTAAATAGTTTTGCTTGTTTTAATTAAAACATCCTGGTGGTTCTGTGATATATTAATATCTCTTGTTGTGCCGGTGTTCATTTAATATTTAATATGCACTTTTCAAATCGTTTCAAAGAGCGAAGGAACGTGATTTAATTGGATGATTTAATTCGTTTCTAGTGACATAAAAGTGTCTCTGGTTGTGATGAGACTTTGGCAGACGCGTCGAAACGAATGAATGAAACGAATCCCCTTTATTATTATTTCGGTCACGAAATATGACCTCTATTTAACCGGATTAAGTGCGTTAAATGTCGGGGAGGGAAACTGTAAAAGCGCATTGAAAGCGCAAAGAAAGACGCTCGCATTTAACGTCAAAATCAAAGAATCGCGTGTTTGTTGCGAACAAAACGCAAACAGAAGCGTCTAAAGAGAGGTGAAGAACGCATTCGTTCCGCTTCCACTGACACTCGTTATTCTCCACGGACTCATTCCACATTCATTATCCTTTCAGCGCGTTTGTAGCAATAAATGTGAGAGAATGAAGCGATGGCTTGTTTAAAAACACGCAGGAATTCCGCAAACAAAAAGATGGAAAGGCGATTAGCTGCTTGACACGCCGTGAATGAGGAGAGAAAGAGAAGTTCACGGTGTGTTACCGGAGAGAAGCGGAGATGCCAGCGCAGGAGAACAGATCCGTGAATGAGGGATAAAGCTCCGAGAATAGGGATCTTTTCTGTGGCTTTCTCAGGTCAAGCACAAAGTTAACCAAATGAATTTAAAGCCGCTTCATTCAGTCCTCAGCGGTTACACGCCGAACGAGAGCACCTTTCACCGCTTAAACGGCTTCAATGGAGCAGAAGAAAAGAGACTGAATGCTGGAAAACTGCATCCCTGGAGGAGCTTGGGAAGACATTCCCATCAGAGAGAGAGAGAGAGAGTTTGTTCCCACTGACGGATCGCTCGGAAACCAATCAAGTTTTGCGGTTTTTCCGACTAAACAAAATCGAACGCGATCGAAAAGTACGAATTCAATTGTTATTTATTACTACCTGACGTAATCCAACAACATACCACAAACATTTCTCCAAAACGAAACAAAACACACGAAACCAATAAAACGCCCGTCAACCGTTTTTCTTTTTTCGCGCGAATTTCATACAAACCGGTTTTCTCGCTAACGGTTTATTTCGTTTTTTTTTAATTAATTAATTTAAATACCCCACATTTTACATCAATAAACAAATGATCTAGCTTTTAAAAATGCAGTTCCTTCTCTAGAGACAATAATGTAATTATACTATCATGAAAACATATTTAAAACACTTTATAAATTATTTTTGTTTGAGATTTTAGCCAAACGCGATCCAAAATTAAAATATCGCTTTTACAGATCAACACTTCGCTTTAAATGTATCACCTTTCATTCACGAATACAACAAGATGAAACTTGTAAAAAAAACATTAATATTTTGATTGTCATTAAGATGATTTTGTTAAACAAATCTCCCAGTTATCCTCAATTCATAGCTTAGCTTACTCTTCAACCAGTTCAGACTTTACGAAAATTAAATATGGTTTTATTTATTTTTATGTTGATTACCATTTTTATAAGGACAGTTTTCCCAAATGCTTGGTTAAACTGTGGTTAGTGTCATCAAAACCATGTGGTTGTCATAGTTGAACTATAGTATGGTTTTGTGTGTAGTAAAAGCACTAACACTGGATCAGTGCTGTGAGGTTCTAGATCAGTAGATCAGTGCTGTGAGGTTCTAGATCAGTAGATCAGTGCTGTGAGGTTCTAGATCAGTAGATCAGGGATGTTTACCTCCAGTGAAGGACTGCGCCAGAGCCTCGGCGGTGAACGCGGTCCTCTGCTGCTCCTCGCACGGATTCTCTCCCAGCACGTTCCTCCATCGACCGTACAGGAAACTGTGCAGGATATCAGAGGTGATGATCTCACACAGCTGAGACCTGAACCTGGACTTCAGCGCCAGAACCGAACCCATGAGTGCTGATGAGTGCTGTGGCGCAGGGTCTGAGAGCGACTGATGCGCTCCCTCCGGAGCAGCTCCACTTATAGGAGCCCGAGTGGCTCTCAGCCTCTAATTAGTTATTAATGACCCCGACCCACCTACACACACACACACACACACACACACACACCAGAAAGAAAAGCTCTTTATGCAGGAGCCCCGCCACTCCTTCAAGACACACACCCAATGAGAACCTCTGTCTTTGTGAGGAGAGAGAGAGAGAGAGAGAGAGAGAGAGGCTCGACTCCTGTACAGAGGCTATTAACACATCACAGCCTGCAATTATCCTCACACATTTAACCAGCTGTTATTAACCTCAACACACACAGTCTCTCATGACATACAATTATTCTGCATTTCGCTCACTTTCTCTAGCTGCAGGTTTTTTTTTTTTTTGGTCTCAATATGTAATTATTTACGACAGAAGTCGTTTAGGTTTAAAGTTGGCAATGAGTTAAATGTGCTTAACAAATTATATCGCATATACATTTGGACACAGTGTCATATAGCCAGTACATTTAAGAATATTTAAGATTAAGACAATTTTATGCATGTGCATTATTTATAAATTATATAGAATTTATACATAGTTTTATTATTTATATTCATTATTATTTTTATATTCTTCATATTTTGATGCATATGCATTGACTTTAAAGTATATCGAATATGAAATGTATATGATATGATAAAATGTATAATATAATTTTATATGCTGGGTCTAGTTACATACAAAATATACATTTACTATTGGATAATTCATATAATAGGAAATGTATGCATACAATGTTATTATGTGCATATGCATTACTTACGCATTTGTGACAGATATGTTCTATAAATGTTTTTTTATTTTAATGCATATGCATTTTTATACTTATTGCATATATTTATCACATAATAATCTATGAATATATAATAATTATTTTTGTTTACATATATGTGTCACTAGTAAGAATTCAGTCAGAGATATAAGTAAATTCAGTGAAATTAACTAAACTGTAGTTTGTTCACAAGGCATTGCTTCTAAAGTTTCATATAACATTACATACAAACTCTCATCATCACTGAACCCTAACTCTGTCTAGTGCGATCTGTGTCGTGTTTCAGGCATCAAAACAAGAAAACACACAAGAGATGTGACACCAGGAGAGCTTTGAGACTGAACCTCGACTATAAACACCAACACATGATCAGACATTTATATTCACCAAGAGTAACAAGCCATTAAGAAACATGACACATCTCCAATATAAATGTACATTCATGCCATTTTAACCCATTTAAATATACTAAAGATCTAATAACAATCACATAAGTGTGTATAGTGTCACAAACAAATATGAAATGCAATTAATTATTCCCTGAATAAATCAACTGGTAATGCTCACAGGCTCCTGAATCTGATCGTCATTCCACCATCAGCAGCTAAAATCAGTCTTGAATCACATTCATCCTCCCAGATTATTATTATTATTTTTCATGCATTGAAACATGTTTAATTATTACACCTAATAACAATCACATGCAGCACTAACCGCCGGAGAGTACATCCACTGACGAAACAAACATGCAACACAATGGACACACAAATACACTCTCTCACACAAACAATCTCACTCTTTCTCTCTCTCACTCACACTTCCTTGCTCACTCACTCCCTCACACACACACACAAACTTACTCTTTCTCTCTCTCTCATACAAACACGCTCAGTCACTCTCACACTTTTTCTCACTCACACACACACACACACGCTCACTAACACTCACACACTGATTCCCTCACACAAACTCACTTTCTCTCTTACACTCACTCTCTGACTCACACTCGCTCTCTCTCTCTCACACACACACACACACACACACACATATATCTGCCACTCACTGCCGTTAAGTGTTTTATCTCTGGATGCCAGAGGACAGTTAGACCAATGAATCCTCCCACAAACCACCTCTCTCTAAACACACACACACACACACACACACACACACACACTACTGTGCTTCAATTAAAGAAGACAGCAAACTGCAGATGCATTACACTACACTTAAGAATACAGGTTCTTTATTAAAGGAATAGTTCACTCAAGAAGGAGAATCACTTTGTGTTTCAGGTTTAGTCTTCTCCAGATGTTCACTGATGGACTGGAGTGCTGTGGATTATTGTGATGTTTTTATCAGACTCTCATTCTGACGGCACCCATTCACTGCAGAGCATCCATTGATGAGACACTGATGCAGTGCTACATTTCTCCGCAGATCTCTGAAAGAGGACGACGGCGAGCAAAGAAGAGGCACAGACAAGTGGTAGCCTTTCAATCATTTTAATACATGGTTACCTGTACACATGAGGAAGAAAGAAACACTAAAATTAAACATTTTGAAATTATAATATCCCTTTTCATTAAGCAATGAAGTTAATACTAGATCAATTTGTAACTAATCAATCATACATATATTAGATCACACAGAGTAGAAAGCAAAATCTGAATTAAAAAGTGAGGGATCGGGACTGTACAGTGTGTACTGATGGAGGGAGAGACCGGCGGGATCAAAGAAGACGAGAACTTTTGATCTTTCAATACTCCGAATATAAAAAACTACAAGTAATTAATACACAGGTAGGCTCTCCGAGGCTTAGCAGTCTTGAACGCTTTAAAGTCGAAGTTTACAGAACTACACACACATAAAACTTCTCATCCGTCAGCAAGATGCAACATCAAATTTCAAATTACACATTTCACAATCTTTGACAAATTTCAGTATGAAAACAACAGAAAAACAGGGACCGTTTTCCTGTAAAAATGCAGGACAAAAGAAGTCTTTGATTTAATTATATATATATTTTAAATAAAGTATTTAATCAAGTATCTGAGCATACATACATAGTTTTACAAGAGAGCAAAGGCAAAAAAAACACCTCACGATACGCTTTTCCCGCCAAATCACCGTAATAAAAAATTATCCGTTACATTTGCATACGACTACAAAAAACTACAAGTTAAACGTCTGTCAAAATATTAGAGAAATCAATCTTTGTTTCAAAAAAAAAAAAAAAATGAAATAAGATATTGCACCTTTTTTTAAACCAGAGTACAATAAAATGACAATGAAAACAATACAAAGCACATGAGGAATTACATCATCGGCGGCGTTGCGTTTCTCGTGTAACAAAAGCATATATTTCGGTAACAAAAACATCACAGTTTTTCATCGCACTGAATTAAAATGCTTTATGTAGAAGAAAAACAAAGAAAGAAAACATTTTGTACACATTCTTAAAACATTTCACGACAAAACGTTAACAATTCAAGACTGCTAAGCCCTCGATCATTTTATTGCAACAGAACTAGAAAAATAAGAGATTATATTGCGCGATCGATGAAACGCCGCGACCCCGGGGTTCATTTTGGCGATACACATCTATATATATATATCGTAGAATTAAAAAGGAAGAATAGAAAACAAACCAACTCTGAAACGGTCCAAAAGGGATCCCGGAAATCGCCCGTGTGAATAATGGTGTACACAAGTATTTAGTAACAATTTGATGTCCTGATTTAGAAATAGTTCTCTTTTTAAATCATATAAGTCATTCTACAGCTAGTGTTTCTCACTAAGAAAAAAAGTAAAAGTCTTCAAGGCGTTGCAAATCTAGAAACCTCTGTTACAAAAGGTCTGTTTCCTCCTCGCAGTGATTCAAAAATCTTCAACTAAAGGGTGTGCAGTCGCCCGCTTTAATGATCCTGCGGCGGCAGAGGAGAAAACACAGCGTCAGGGTCCACACACACTAAACCTTTGGGAAATCATCAGTTTTTCAGTGCTTTTCAAGTGAATGCAAGGTTTCCCACAAAAATGCAATACTTTTGAGAAATACAGTAAAAATAGTGAAACATTTTTACTATTTAAATCATTGGTTTTCTGTGTGAATCTGTGTTAAAGTGTAATTTATTTCTGTGATGCTCCGCTGTATTTTCAGCATCATTCCTCCAGTCTTCAGTGTCACATGATCTTCAGAAATCAGAATAATATGATGATTTACTGCTCAATAAACATTTCTGATTATTATCAATGTTGATGGACGATATTTCTGTGGAAACTGTGATACATTTTATTTTTCAGGATTTAAAAATAATATTTTTCTAAAGAACAGCATTTATTTGAAATACAAGTAACATTATAAATGTCTTCACTGTTACTTTTGATCAAAGCGTCCTAGTTTTTTTGTTTTTAAACATTTACAAAAAATGATAATAAACATGTTTCTTGAGCAGTAAATCATATGTTCATGATTTCTGAAGATCATGTGACACTGAAGACTGGAGGAATGATGCTGAAAATACAGCGGAGCATCACAGAAATAAATTATATGTTAACATACATTCATTTAGGAAACAGACTTTTTAAAATCATAAAAATATTTCATAATTTTTACTGTATTTTTGATCAATCAAACGCAGCCTTGGTGAGCAGAAGAGGCTTTCTAATTCCCGCACACTTCTGAGCAGTACTGTGTGTTGGTATCATTATAAAGCTGATGGTGCTAGTGGAGTGTGTTTATTACCGGGAGGCCGGGAGCCTGAGTCTGTCCCTGGCCGTAATACGCCCCCTGCTGTCTGTAATACTCCACCCAGGCGGCGCTATAGTCTGGAGGAGAGCTCTGCTGAGACCCGGGACCGGCGGCCTGAGCTGCACACACACACACGGGATGAGAACACTGAAGCACAGCTGGTTGGACTGACATCAGCAGGACAGACGCGCTCTTACTCTGTTTCTTGTAATACTCCTCCCATGCTTTGTTGTAGTCGGAGCCGCTGCTCTGGCCTTGGTTCTGCTGACCTGCACAGACCAGACACACAAACTCAGTCTCGGTTTGATCCAGGGACATCACTTACCACTAACCACAGCTGCTTGATTAATCAGAGTCAAACCAGAGGACTCATAAGACCACCGTTCATTTAAACAAATATATGCACAGTGAGTGAAGCTTTCAGCATCTAATGACCGACATCAACTCCATCTGAATAAAGCGCAGAGTAACTTCATTGTGCGTCCGGAGGAAATAAACACGCAGCTTCACAAATATACAACAAGAAGCACTCGACACAGAAAGAGAAGATTTAAGTGCTCCTGTAAATATTAGTGTTGTATATGAGTTAAAAAGTACAATAAAATGATGCATTACTAATATTTTTCCATTTGTTTTTTTTTTCATTTTATATTAGAAGTATTTCCAAGTCTTTGTTTTTTCATATTTTTGTATGTTTTGTAATAATAATAACTTTTTAAATTATTATTATAGCCATACTGACAATAAATAAGCACAAAATAAGCATTTTAAATCCTTATTGCATTTTTTCTTAATTGAAAAAAAATAGAGTAAAAACTAAACCAATGATAAATAAACCTGCAAAAGTAATGAATATTATTTTTAAGTGTTACAAGAAATGTTCATAAAGTAACAGAGAAAAGGTATTTCTTTCAGGATACAGTTTTTCTATGAGTTTTCTCTTCTTACAGAGCAGATCTTTTTCTTCTCTTTATGAAAATTGCTGTAAATTGATGAAAAACGGATCGGGTCCTGCTGGGCTTTAAAGTTGATCTGAGGCTTTTATCAGGATGAGTAATGAAAAACAACAACAGTCTTCCAGTCCATCCAAAAAGATAAAAAATAAAAAGTGGCAGAAAATAATACAGCAGACCGGGAAAATTGTTAGTGGGGCGAATAAAGCGCTCTCAGCCGTGTCTCTTAAGTGTCCCGGCGTCTCACCCAAAGCTTCAGAGGAAACGTTTACGCTGAGGCACTTGCCTAGCTTTTTATAATACTGCTCCCACGCTTTGGAATAGTCCATCTGGCCGCTCTGAGATCCATTGTGACCTGAAATTAGCAGAACCAAGTGAATCTAAAAGAAGAAGTGCTGTTCCTCAGAAGAAACAGCCGAGCTTAAAGTGAGTCTCACCAGGGTCCTGCTGGCTCTGAGGCTGCCAGGTCTGGTACGTGGTTCCCCAGCCTCCCGTCATGAACGTCTGCGGACCACTGACACACACACACACACACACACACACACACCATCAGCATCACAGACACTGCACAGATCATCCATTCACACTAAAACAATCATCTGATGAAGAACCAGACATCTTTAGCACTACCAACTGACTTTTAATCAATTCATTATGTGATGTGGAGATTAAGTGCACATCTAACGGAGGTGAGAAATTACCCCCGGAAAGAGCATTCAAAGACATTAGTGTGTTAAATGACAAAAGTGTTGAATAGACATTTTGAAAAAATTGAAATGACACTCAATATGAAACTAAAGCTACTGAGGAGTGATTCATTGAATCATTGACTCACTTGATTTGATTTGTTCAAACAAAACAAGTGACTCTTTACGTACGAGTCATTGAATTTTTTGAATCACTCGGTTTGTTCAAATGGCTGATTCATTCAAAAACAAAACAAGTGTCTCTTTACGAATGAGTCAGTGAATCATTGACTCATTTGATTTGTTCAAATGGCTGATTCATTCAAAAACAAAACAAGTGTCTCTTTACGAATGAGTCAGTGAATCATTGACTCACTTGATTTGTTCAAATGGCTGATTCATTCAAAAACAAAACAAGCGACTCTTTACGAATGAGTCAGTGAATCATTGACTCACTTGATTTGCTCAAATGGCTGATTCATTTAAAAACAAAGCAAGTGACTCTTCTACGAATGACTCAGTGAATCATTGACTCGATTTGCTCAAATGGCTGATTCATTCAAAAACAAAACAAGTGTCTCTTTACGAATGAGTCAGTGAATCATTGACTCATTTGATTTGTTCAAATGGCTGATTCATTCAAAAACAAAACAAGTGTCTCTTTACGAATGAGTCAGTGAATCATTGACTCACTTGATTTGTTCAAATGGCTGATTCATTCAAAAACAAAACAAGCGACTCTTTACGAATGAGTCAGTGAATCATTGACTCACTTGATTTGCTCAAATGGCTGATTCATTTAAAAACAAAGCAAGTGACTCTTCTACGAATGACTCAGTGAATCATTGACTCGATTTGCTCAAATGGCTGATTCATTCAAAAACAAAACAAGTGTCTCTTTACGAATGAGTCAGTGAATCATTGACTCATTTGATTTGCTCAAATGGCTGATTCATTCAAAAACAAAGCAAGTGACTCTTTACGAATGAGTCAGTGAATCATTGACTCATTTGATTTGTTCAAATGGCTGATTCATTCAAAAACAAAACAAGTGTCTCTTTACGAATGAGTCAGTGAATCATTGACTCACTTGATTTGTTCAAATGGCTGATTCATTCAAAAACAAAGCAAGCGACTCTTTACGAATGACTCAGTGAATCATTGACTCACTTGATTTGCTCAAATGGCTGATTCATTCAAAAACAAAGCAACTAAAAACACCTTAAAGTCTTAATGTGTGATTAATTGAATCATTGACTCACTCGGTTTGTTTAAATGTCTGATTCGTTCTAAAACAAAGCAAGTGATTCTTTATGAATCACATTTGTTCAGAAATGTGGAATCACTGCTGTGTGTTGATCAGAGAGGCTCAACAGTTCTATGTTGACATTTAAAGCAGACAATATTGCAACACTATTAACTTCTTGTTTATTGAGTTGCTGTATGAATCACGTGTGCATTGAAAAACCGCTCTCTCGCTCGTGTGATATTGCTAAACTATAGATACGAGAGGGTGATTCTTAGCCTCATCTCTTGAATTTTAGGTGCATTGTAATAGTGTGGATCACAGAGACAGTCGTACTACATCGTGATCATCAGACACTGAATCAATGAAGGACTCACTTCTGATGAGGAGTCGCCGGTCCTTGGGTGAAAGGACTGAGTCCGAAACTGCTGCTTCCTCCCATCCCAGTCGCCTACATGAGGAACATACAGAATCAGTCATAACAGAGACAGAACAGTCTGTCTATTAGACTGCAAGCAGACGCTGATCTCACCCCGATCTTCTCGTCGATCAGCTGTCTGGCCATCTCCATCTGCTGAGGAGATCCACGGATGGAGAAGATCCGCACGTTGGGATCGGTGTTGGGAGGAGGATTTCTCTGCAGCTCCACATGAGCTCCGGACTGCTGGTTGATGCTCTTTATGGTCTCTCCACCTGAGCAGAACACACACACACACACACACACACACCGTCCCATAATGAGCTCGCTTTCTCACACACGCTACATGTGTGACTTCATGGTTTAAAAACATAAAAAAACACAGGCGCAAAACACCTCAACATCTGCTAAATTAAATTAGAAATTAATTAATTAAAAAATACAACCAGATAGAATGTAAAATATACAGGTGCAAAATACATTTACAACAGTTAAATAAAAATAAATAATAAAAAAAAAAATCTAAAGTAAAATTAAACAAATTAGAAACATGACGGACAATCAAACCTAGAAAAACACCAAACAACTGCTTGCTAAACAACTGTATAATCTACACTGGTTCAAAAAAAAATGTGGATGCAAGGGAAAAATTTATAAATAACATACAAAAATAAAAATGAAAGTTAAAAATAAATAAAATAACCAGTTATTAGCATCATGGATAAGCAAAATACGAAACAAGTGTATAATGCCTGCTGAAAGGGTTTAAAAGGTGGACATGAAAGACAGTTAAACATTCATAAAAACCAAAATGTTTAATTAAATCCAATCAAAGTTACCAACCATAAACATCACAAACAAAAAAAAACTAAAAAAATTAAAAAAAAATTATAATAAAAAAATACACAGATCAGAGGACAAATTAAAAAAAAAAGTGATTAAAAACAATTACAAATAAAATGAGCCGATAAATATTTCAAGGACAAAAAAAAAAAAAAAAAAAAAAAAATTAATAAATACATAAGACCTGCTCACTAAACTATTTTTTAAAAATTTTTTTACAAAAAAAAATAAATATATGGACACAAGGGATTGTAATTTTTATATATATATATATAAAATACAAAGGTTGCAAAATGTGGCAATTGGCTATTTTGTAAACTAACTTGAGGTGCTGTGCATTTAAGTTAGCCAAATAAATGTTTACTTTTATACACTGATTTTTCCTTATGTGGAATTTTAAAAACAAGTAGAAAATATGTTGATTTCATTCTCATTTTTCCCAAAAGAAATCAACAGAATTTCTACGTAAGGTTAGCAAACCAGGGAGATTTTACATTTATTTTAAATGAGGTGAAAAACGTTGATTCAACATGATTTTAGCGTACACACCTGACGTAGATGGGGCAACAGAGACGAGTTAGCTAGGCAGTCGATACACATAATGCACTTTTGAAAGATGCTTTGACAGATTGCTTGTGTTTCCGCCCTTACATGCAAATATTGTTTTGCACTTATGACAACGAGGGTTGTCAGCATTAACTCTAGTGAAGTATAACCACACTTTTGAATGTTTTGCTCTCTCCGCCATCGTCACTCTTTGTATTAAGCGGGAGTTTTTGTACTGTTATGCGTGCTCCGCGCTCGCGCTCGTTCTCGTTGTGTGTGTGTGTGTGTGTGTGTGTGTGCGTGTGTGTGAGACTGACAGACAGCCTCCGCGGCGAATATGCGAGTTCTTGCAGATCTCACAGACAAATGTCTTAATAATATCGCAAATTAGAAATGTTTGGTAAGATAAATTGTGCACGATAACATTAAGCAAATCTCTTCTCCATCGTCACTCTTTATTATTAAGCAGGAGTTTACGTACAGTTAATGCATGTGTGTGCGCTCGTTTGTGTGTGTGTGTGTGTGTGTGTGTGTGAGACTGACAGACAGCCTCCGCTGCGCGCATGAGAGTTCACGCAGATCTCACGGACAAACGTCTTAAAATGACCGCACATTAGAAATGTTTGGCGAGATTAAATGTGCACGACAACATTATTAAGCAAAAAGACATAGTACATTATTTTTTTTCCTCCAGTACCGAAAGCAGAACCGATAGCGTCAGATCTTACTGATACTACGGTCTTTCATAATTTAGCCCCGGGGCCAGTTTAATACCGGTTTTGGTACCCATTCCTAGTATTAAATGAATAATTAAAGTTGTCATGATTTCCAGACTGAATGGTTAAATCACCAGTCTGGTAAAGGGAAGCACATTAGTTCACTCATCCAGGCGGTGTGACCCCCAGTGACCCCGAGTGACCCCGGCTCCTCCGACAGAGCCCAGCCCATCACACTGTTGTCCCACAAATTTAACCGCTGCAATAATGAAGACATTATGTTAACCGTTTTGGTCTCTTTTTTTTGTAATATTTACAGCTTTTTAAAATAATGTTTTTATTGCTTTATAAAGATTTAGTTTATTTCAGCTTAAACTAAATGAAAAAAAAAACACGTTGCTAATTTGGTTTGATTTTAATGGTTTCCTTTTAAAAACTTTTTAAACTTTTGTTTCATGTGATTTTAGGCTTTTGCAATGTCTTTAACAGTTGGTTCTCATTTTCATTTACTTTGAGGTACAAGCTAAAGGCTTTTTTTATATTTGCATCTTAAGTGTTTTATGATTTTAATTTATGATAATATCCCTGCTAAGCACTTAACCTCAGAGAGAGACTGAATGTCCAGCGCTTCATTCAGACGGAGATGTTTCAGACCACCCAGAAGGAGTTTAACCCTCGCTGTACTGCAACAAGAGCTCACACGCTCACTACAGAGGGAACACTAACAAGGGTCATTTACACACGCTGACATTCAGAAGAGAGGAAGTCCTCACCTTTCCCGATCACGAGGCCGCACTTATCAGCTGGTATTGTGTAGGTCACTTCCTGTAGGCCTCCAGGAGAAGCCATGTTCCAGTCACCACGACCTCTGCCTCGACCTCTGGGTCCAACCGGTCCTCCGAACCCATCGCGCTCCTGAACCACACACACACCGGGAACAGACAAGACGTTAAAACATTCATTCATTCATGTGTAATTAGTCATATATTGTGTCTAAAGTGTTTCGGGAACTGTACCTGTGCCGTCTGCACCAGATCGTTGATGAGGTGGACCGCGTGCTGACAGCGGTCTGGTTGACCCATGACCTGAGCGATCCGGTCCGGACTCATCCCATCATCTGAAACAGACACGGATCCGGCTTTATGAGATTACACACAGCTTTAACCCTACAACACCAAAACACCTCACTGACTGACGTTCATAAACTTTAGCATTCAAAAGATTAGATTTTTTTTTACTTATTTCATGTCAGGCTTTACAGGGTTAACATGTCTTTAACTGATTAAAAAAAAACTAAATTCATTTCCTTGATGCATCAAATATAATTCACTACTAATCTGAAACAAGTACAATATGGTGAAAAATGTGTTCAGATTACTTTAATAAATGCTATCATTTATGCGATCACAAATTTAAATCTATTCATGCATTCTTCTATCATCGTGCACAAAATACATTTATCAATTTCATTATTTTTACATTTGTTCTGTTAAACAATTAATCAAATCCAAAATAATTTTTTGTTTATATTATATATGTATATATAAATGCACACATATATAAATATTTACAATTTATACATATATTTAAATATATTTTAAATATTTTTTATAAATAAGCATAATATATTTTTCTTCAATATATACGTGCATGTGTTTGCATTTAAATATGCACATAATAAATATACACATTATACACATACTTTGTAAACAAACTTATGGATGCGATTAAAACATACATATATATTTTTTTTAAATCACCTAATGTTTATGGAAATCCTCTATACATGCATAATCAATTTTATGGATAATTCACACACACAATGTATTAAAATTACACTATACAGCAGATTTAATGAACTATTTCCTAACGTAAGAGAGCAGTATATTAATTAATCCCTGTAAACTTCTTCACACGCCAATGATCCTGCTGCTCCTCCACAGACTTAAGAGATTTGTCGTCCCAGAATGCCCCAAACTAGTGAACCAATTTGAGTTTAGCATGGTTTTATTCTTTGTTAAGCTGCTTTGGAAAGTCTTGTACTGTAAAAAGTGCTGCACAAATCAATCTCAGGAAGGTAAAACACTCCTCAAGCATTACAAGTACAACAGACTGCATGATTAGAAACTATAAAACAAACCGTGATTCTGGATTTATATTACGGATTCATAATTATCCACGAAAATATGTTTGAATAAAGTCAAATGCATTAAACAAGTCCACTTTTTTTTTTTACAATGCAAAAATCATTAAGTCACTTTTTTAAGTGACCATTTAATTATAAAGCAAATCAGAAGAAGTGCAGTACAACTTCAAGCTATTGAAACACTAGTGTGATAAAGCTACACACACAATTATTTTGTCTAATCAACTAAATTATGCATTTTGAATACTTAAAACGAATACTTGTGACATTTGCATCGCTATATTGTTGTTACAACCTGTTCTTTAAGCTGTAATTCGACAGTATCTTTCATGTGTGTAAACACTGTGCAAACCCTGACCTGGTTTAAACTGGATCCTGACTCCTGCATCGTTCTGGATCTTCTTGATCATCTCCCCGTTCCTGCCGATGACGATTCCCACAGCGAATCTGGGCACTGCCACCTGTGTGTGTGAGCAAACCAACAATCAATCAACACACGTGGTCTTTCTGGCTCCACCGTGGCTCTAAACGAAGCTGAACCAGTCTTACGTCGAGGCTGCTGCCCAGTCTGGAGCCGAAGTCACTGCGGCCGCTCCGGAAATCTCCCTGATCCTTGTCCCTGATGATCTCCACCACCAGCTCCCGCGCTTGCTGTACAACACACACTCAGAGTCACACACCATGTGCAGTGCATCCGAGACCGCATCGATGATAACACACACACACACACACACACACACCTGGACTTTATAAGGGTCTCCAGTGATTCTCAAGGGTTTGTCTGATCCGGTGGGCATCGGGTCGTCCTGAATCATGATCATCTTTACTCCGGTCCTCTCCTGCGGGAAAACAACATTCATCTACAAAACGCTGAACAGTTCTACTGTGAATTTGAATCAATGAACCAAACACAATATACAAATTAAAGACGGGCTTGTGAGCAAACGCACCTGCAGCTGTTTGATGGTGTCGCCTCCCTTCCCGATGACCAGGCCCACTTTACTGGCCGGGATCAGGATCTCCTGGACAGCGCTGTTCCCGTCCATCTGAGTATGGAAGCCCGGTCCGTTCCGACAGCGGTCCACGATCTGCCCCAGTAACCTCTTGGCCTGCCTGAGGAACACGAGGACAGCAGACGGATGACTGGAGCTCATTCAGTGCAGGCCGACTCTAATAAAGCAGCAGCGTATACTGTGATGTGTTTGTGCTACGGAGGACAGTGCATTCTTACTCGATGCTCTCTGGAGTCCCAGTCAGGGTGCATGGCCGGTCCATCATTCCTCCACTGTCTGCGGTGACACCACAAACTATTACAAGCAACTCCAAACAAACTAGAAACCAAAGCAATGCACAACACAGACTGTGCATCTCACAGTCGTACTAATTTCAGTTCTTCGTGACGAGCATGACTTCCACTGAACATCATAATATCAGTGTTTGCATGATCAAGTTATGACTACACATGGATCAAACACTGACTTTTTTAATCACTAAAATTATAATAAATGGTACTACTCTGTAATGGCATTTTTGGGTCCTTTTTTTGTGTTCAAAAGGGAAAAAAATAATTAGTTTTCATAAATTCTAAACTGTAGAGAGACACAGATCTAGTAAAGATGAAAAATGAAATTATTGTAAAATGAAACCATCATTAATGATTTTTTTTTTTTAAATAAAATGTCTCATAATACTTATTATTAATAACATTGTGGTAAATATGAAAATATTCCACATTTTATCATAATTTAAATGGTTTCATTATTATTTTATTTACATTTATGCATAAGGGAAATTATATTAAAAATACAAATTATTATAAATTATGTATCAATATTTTCTCAAATGTATATTATAATTTATAATTCTAAATCAAATGCGTTTTGAAAATATTTATAGTTTTAATTATCAGAATTAAATTAATAAAATCAACAATTACTGCTTAATTGTATGCACTATAGGTTTAAAATGCATCAATAATAGTCTCAGATATAGCATTAGAAGTACTTGTACTTATTAAATATCTATGAAATATCAATATAATATTACATAACTTATCATATTTAACTAGTTTCTTATTATATAACTTATTTAAATATTTACATTTCTGCATGAGGGAAAGGATATTTTCACAATTTAGCATAAATGCATCGTGACAATTATAAATTTAAATCAAGAATGTATAATAATGTTGCAAACGTACATTATAATTTATAATTAAACGTATTGAATATTAACATTTGTTTTATTAAAATATTTATAGTTTCATTTCATTCATAAAATCAACAGTTACTAAATTGCATGCATCGTTTAATACGCATCAATAATATTCTCAAATTTATAATTAGAACTTAAATATCTATTTTCTTTTACATCATTTATTATTAGTAACTATTTTCATTAATTTCACTATTTATGTTTATATTATATCTATATCTCAATATAACATTATACATATTTTTATGATACTATCTTCACATTTTCATTATTATAGTATTTTTTTATTTGCATTTATGCATCTTTCAGACGCTCTTCTCCTTGCATGTTTTCTTCACGAGCTCTGAGGAATGATGCACACGAGATCAAACGAGACACTCTTGAGGACTGTGATCTGATCAGGACGTACCAGCAGCGATCTGGATCTTACAGTTCGCCTCCAGCTGGATTCTTGTGATCTGTTCACCTCCTCGTCCAATGACTGCCGGACCACAAAAACACACAGATCAGCTCACATCAGCCCAAAAACTGTCTGCATACTACTGTTTTGCACACTTTAAGAGCATTCATAATCTATTAAATCACAAAGAAGCTGCATTAGATATTCCACACTAATTATCAGACGACTAAAAGTGGTGCAACATCCATGTTTGATGAAGTGATGCACAGTACTTACTGAACCCAACCATCTTATCAGGCACTTTGAAGTCTTCTGTTATTATAGCCCTGAACAAACACATAAGAGCATCATCAGTACAGCTGTGCATAGTTGTGCTATTGATAATAAACCTGCATTTCTTTCACAAGAGTTTAATGTGTCTGAGCTCTCACCTTGTACCGTGTACCATTGCACCGAGCTGGTTAGCCACTGCACAGAAACAGACATCAGTGTTTATTACACTAGAGAAGATTCAGACCTTACAATATGCAAATGTTCAACAACATTGCAATCGTAACTAATATACTATATTTCAAGTGCTGAGACTATTGAAATGCTTTGATAAAATGTTTAAAAGATAGTTTTACTACTGTTCAAAATTAAATAAAGAAAGAAAATAGTATAGTTTAAAAACAGTAAAATGAGTGCATTGTTAATTATTATTATTTATTTAACAAAAACATTTTTAGACATTATATGAATTGAAAAAAAAAAAAATCTAAAAATGTAAAAGCCATGATCTGGTGAGATTTGTGACGTTTACGTCCTCTTTCAGTCAAATATGATTAACTACATTAATTCACAGAAAAGCCTTTTTATATATATTTTAATATCCACTCTACTGGCACTTTTAATACCGTACTGATCTCGGTTAAAACATGGAAATATTCGATTTAAAATGCCATGAAGTGTAAGTAAGCATCAAGCAAAAAAGCTTTTTTGTTTGTTTACAATTAATATGCATAACTAACTAATATAATATAACTTTGGGGAGTTTCTAAGAATTTTTTATATGTATTATGCCAAATTACTTAATAAAGCTGTCCTTTAGTAAAAGCCAATAACAATTAAGTCCATAAAAAACATTGCATTAATAAATGAAAGAAAAAAATGTATAATAAAATTTTTTCCACAGATCTGAACATGATCTTTCAGGCCAGTTTCAGTGTCTCTCTCGCTCTCTGTGTCTGATGCTTCACGAGCACATCGCTCACTCTACCCACAAACCCCAGTACCTCCTTCCTCCAGCGAGCGCTTGGGCGCCCCGTAGCCGTACAGAGAGGCGTCCACGACCGGAGACGAGTTATTCAGATGCTGCATCTGCTCTCCTCCCATCTTAGCCATCTGAGAGAGACAGACACACTTCAGCACTGCAGTACAGCAATACACACACACACACACACACAAGAACATACACATACGAGAACATATACACACACACAACAGAAAAAATATAGAATGTATTTTGAGCAAATATTTGTATTTATTGTAAGAATTAAAATGATGATTATAGATACAAAAAATAAAGCGCATTTGCCTGAGGATTATGAGCCATCTTAAAAATAAAAAAAATTAAAATCTAAATTATTTTCTGTAATGCTCTCATTGCAGTTATGAGCATTAACACAATCTTGCTGAAATATATCACTGTGCTACGAAACCACGACTTTTTTTTACAGTATTAATTTTAAACCACTGTATTAGTAACAGGAGTGTACCAGTAACATATAAATGTGATGCTACAAATAAATAAATACAAATAATTATGCATGCAAAAAATTGTAAATTATTAATATATAATTAATAAAAAATAAAAAATATAATACACACACACACACACACACGAGGCCATTTTGAAGAGAGAGACACAGAGAGAGATCCCTGCAGCTAAACCCTCTTTCTGGGGAATGCTGGGAAGGAATGTCAGCTATGTGAGCGTCAGGATAAACGAGCGACCCGAGGGAACGGCTCCAGCGAAACACAGCGGTCAGGAATTCAGATCAACAACTGGACACTTGTTGGTCACTGGAGCCCAACCACTGTGTCCCACGTCACTAATTACCCATGATGCACTGGGGAGTGTTCATGCAGACAGGCTGTGTCATGCCGGGTGGAGAAACGAGCTCGGTCACTTTCACACACTCATGGGTTAATGGTTAATTACCAGCTGCTTGTGATTGTGTGAGCGCTCACTAATTCAATCAGACGCGAGTCATGACCCACAACACATCACAACAATCACTAAATAAAAGATTTTCAGTAAAACAACGAAACTCTGCATATGCTTTAAGATCCTCAAAACACACATTATATATTTTATTAGATTTAATTATTTATTTTAATTTTTTTTAAAGATATGTTGCCATTTAAATACATTTGACATCTAGGTCATATCAGAAACGGGTGTGTGGAGCACCATTAGGTGTCAAACACACTTTAAATCATCTCATATTAGTGTCAAGAAACGTTTGGAGAATATATTTAGCGTCGCACACTCATGGGACTGAAAACTGAACTTTTTTCATTTGAAAATGACATTTGATGCAAGTACATGAACTTATTTTGCTTGAAATTTTTATTTAATATTAATGTTGTTTTGTTAGAAATAAATATGTTGGTTTCATTATTTTAGACTGTTTTTGATCAATCATGAGTTTAATAAAACTCCATTCGTTCTAATGGGATTAATACTGGTAATACTCAGATTATGTGTCCTTATACATTTCATTCAAATACAATTTCATAAATATTGAAAAAAATCATCATCAAATATTCATTTCTATCAGTTTTTTTGGTGTGGTTCACATGCAATTTAATTTCAAAGAATTTCTCAATTTTTTTTAATTAATAAAAAAAAATCATTGACACTGGATTTTTATATATATATATATATATATATATATATATATATATACACTTTTTTATGTATTATTTCTTCAGTGTGGTTTATGGAAAATGTGAAATTTCAAAGAAATTCATTTAATTTAGTGCAAAAAAAAAAAATAATTGATCCATTTCTTCAGGTTTACTCTGTGTCACGGGAGGAGCACAAGACAGACACAGTGGGCGTGGCGTCAGGCCTCAGAGAGGCTTTTATTAACAGAAATCATAAAACAAAGGGAATAAAAGTGGCCAAAGGGGGAAAGTGTCCAAAATAACAGGGAATCTGGTGTCCTCGTTGTGCTGCGGGGTTTGTGTGGGTCGGGCAGTGTTCACCGAGGAAGGGTCCAGGCAAGGGGCGGAGTCCGGCGGCCGCACGCGCTCCCCTCCTAGGTCCGGGGCGCGAGGGGCGGCGGCTTCTCCTAGCGGCCGCGTCTCTCTCATTGGCCGCGGCACTGGTAGGGGATGGACGGCCCGGCATCCTGGCCCGTCGGCCGTGTAAACGGGTGCGGTTCTCCTCCGGATCGCGGGTCCGGCAGCTCACGTCTTGGTGGCGCGG
Source organism: Carassius gibelio (assembly GCF_023724105.1). Lineage (NCBI taxonomy): Eukaryota > Metazoa > Chordata > Actinopteri > Cypriniformes > Cyprinidae > Carassius > Carassius gibelio. The sequence continues at coordinate 10,555,254 of NC_068400.1, read as the reverse complement.
GAGTCCCTCAACGCTCCCTTCCTGGACCCACGAGGACACCAGCGTGCATGCACGGGGAAGAGACCGGTCTCCTGAGGAGAGGCGCGTTGGGCTTTTAAACAGCGGCGGTAATGAGGCTCCACTTCCTTCAGGTGTGCCCCATCACACGCCGCCAGCCCTGACTCGTCCAGCGCCCCTCCTCTCACACACCCACTCCAGTCGGGAGCCTGGTGAAGGGCGGCGATTTAGGACGGGGTGCCGGTGATAATCAGGGAGGAGGCAGCTGACTCGTCACATTCCCCCTCCCAAGCGACATCCCCGTCATCAGGGCGCCGCCCACACGGGAGTGCTACCATCCTCAACCAGGCTCCAAACGGTCGGAGTGGGCGGGGCTTCCTCTCCGGGCGGTCCTCCCTCTCGCAGCGCACCAGAACAGGGACAGAGAAACCGGGTTTTAGTGACAGCCTCAACCAACCACAGGGTAAAATGACAATGGAAAAGTCACTTACCCCTTGTGTGGCTGGGAGGCTGTCCCCAGTTTTCCTCCGTCCCAGTCTGGGTTCTCACGAACGTTTGCAAGCGAGAGGGAGTGACGTCACCAGACGTTTCCCAACTGCGCTGTCTAGGCTCCGCCTGCCCGCATTCTCCACCAGTGTCACGGGAGGAGCACAAGACAGACACAGTGGGCGTGGCGTCAGGCCTCGGAGAGGCTTTTATTAACAGAAATCATAAAACAAAGGGAATAAAAGTGGCCAAAGGGGGAAAGTGTCCAAAATAACAGGGAATCTGGTGTCCTCGTTGTGCTGCGGGGTTTGTGTGGGTCGGGCAGTGTTCACCGAGGAAGGGTCCAGGCAAGGGGCGGAGTCCGGCGGCCGCACGCGCTCCCCTCCTAGGTCCGGGGCGCGAGGGGCGGCGGCTTCTCCTAGCGGCCGCGTCTCTCTCATTGGCCGCGGCACTGGTAGGGGATGGACGGCCCGGCATCCTGGCCCGTCGGCCGTGTAAACGGGTGCGGTTCTCCTCCGGATCGCGGGTCCGGCAGCTCACGTCTTGGTGGCGCGGGAGTCCCTCAACGCTCCCTTCCTGGACCCACGAGGACACCAGCGTGCATGCACGGGGAAGAGACCGGTCTCCTGAGGAGAGGCGCGTTGGGCTTTTAAACAGCGGCGGTAATGAGGCTCCACTTCCTTCAGGTGTGCCCCATCACACGCCGCCAGCCCTGACTCGTCCAGCGCCCCTCCTCTCACACACCCACTCCAGTCGGGAGCCTGGTGAAGGGCGGCGATTTAGGACGGGGTGCCGGTGATAATCAGGGAGGAGGCAGCTGACTCGTCACAGGTTGCTGATCAGATACAATATGGTCTGGATATCAAGATTGTTCAGAGCATGTGAAAGTGAGGTTGTGCATGACAGCGGTCAGTGCACGGGTGAAGCTGATTATGTAAGGCCTTCACATGCACGTCATCACAAATCAAACAGGAGCAAGCCCTGGTTTCTATCACAGATAAAGTGCAGTGAATCGGCTGTGGAGCGCCGTGTTTCCACACAGACGGGGAACGGGCCGCTGCTTCTGGACCAGAGCCAGGTCTATTTCTTCCCCACAGAGCTGATAAAAGCTGACCGCACAGACGAACAGCTCAACCGGGCCACAGGTGTCCCACAGCGCGTGTTCAAGGACGACACACACGTTACGAAACATGAGCTTACACTGTTAGATCAGCAATAAACACACCGCAGCAGAACACACTCAACACAACACTGGAGGAAGAGTAGACTACTGGCAAATTAATTACTGAAATAATGTTAGCTGGGTTTTTTTATTTATATATTCAAAGTTCAAAATAATTCTCATTCACTGAGTATTTTAGTTAACTTTAATTTCAGTTAATTAAAATTATTTTGAACTGAATATTAAAAAAGAAAAAAAAACGGCTAAAATTAATTCAATAATTTTACAAATTACTCTGAGAAATTGCTGATCACACATAATGGATTTACTTAAAAAAATATTAAGTAAATATTATGATACTTCAAATTTATGCAAGTAAACTTTTTTTTTTTCTTTTTTTTTTTTAGAAACAAATACTTCCTTTTCACTTTTATTTAGTTTAACGTGATGTACTAAAATAGCTAAAACTAAAATAAAAAAAAAATAATATAAACAAAAACAAAATCAACAAAACATACAAAAAATAATAATCTAAACAAAGAAAATAAACCGAAATTAAAATGAAAACAAGTTCTTAATGAAACCTACACTGGTAAAACACACATCTTTGAGAGGCGTATGGCTTTTATAGGGGTAAGAGAATTAAACACAGCAATGTTTAAGAAACAATCAGAATAAATGGTTCCTCCGTGACGTCGATCAGACAATGTGGCCGCACCACAGTTTATAACCACTTTACATGCAGCTCTGGCTTTAATCAGATACTGAGGTTAATGACAGCGGTTCACACAAACTGATCCTGTAGAGAACAGCAGAATCAGGAGCGATCCTCTGACACGTGAAGTCATCAGTTAACATCTCGAACAGACGCATTAACACTGATCAAACTCCTGCGTGGTATGAATAAGTGTTATTAATGGAGGCTCCCGTCTGGTTTTTCATGTTATGCAAACGTGGCGTGGCACACACATGCATGAGCGACTCCTCTCAAAGTGTCTCGTGTTCTGAACACTGACACGCGTGTGTCATGACAGCTGCGTGTGCTCACTGTACAGCGCTCCAACAGTCAACTACATTAGCCACTACACTAACTGCTTTCAAGTCGACTTCTAATGAGCAAATATACTTCACGCACTACTGTAGTGTATTTTATGCTTATATAATGCATGCTATAGAATATTTAATGGTTAAAAAATACACTTATAATGGTTAAAATCTAAGCATGTCTTCTAAAAGTATTATTTACCATCATCAAAGTGCTCTGATCTGAGCAGATTTACTACATGCAATACTATAGATAGAGTATTTTAATAGTTGTTTAACACTTTTAATACTCAATCTTCATCTCATGGGCAGGTATAATACTTCCAATACTATATATGTAGTACTGAAATTAGTACTTTAATAACCATTGTTATTTTATCATAAAATATACTACTGCATGTGCTATATCTGCTCATTTGAGCAATTGTAATAATATTCATATAATTCATATCTGAGCAAATATATTACATGCAATAGTGTATTTAATGGTCAAGAGAAGACTGAGTATTAAAAGTGCTCTTTTTGTGATTACATACAGCATTTGATGATGTATTTGTTGAGATGAACATTATTAATTATTTAAAATGCACATCTGAGCAGATAGAATTCAATACTGTAATAAAGAGGAGTTTTAATAATAATAGTTATTTCATCATTACATGCAGTATTGCATGTAGTATTTCTGCTGGTATGAACATTGTGAGTATTAGAACAGCTCATCTGAGCACACACAATGGTAAAATGAAGATTAAAATGACAAAGTGCTCACCTGAGCACATATACTACATGCAATACTATATGGTCAAATTATTACTTTAATCATTATAAAGGCAATTTTACAATTGCATATAGTATCTGCTCAGATGAGTACTTTTAATCATCATTTTACCACAACGTATAGTACTGCATGAAGTATTTCCGCTGAGATGGAGTATTTAAGTACTCATCTGAGCAGACACACTACATGCAATACTAGAAGCACTTTTAATAACTACAATCCTCATTTTACCACTACATATAGTGTTCCATGTAGCATTTCTGCTAATATATGAGCACTTTTAATACTCATAATCTTTACCTCAGCAGTAATACTACATGCAGTGCTACATACAAATCACAAAATGATGATTATAAGTGCTCATCTGAGCAGAAATATTACATGCAATGGTGAAATGATCACTTTTAATCATTATAAGTGTAATTTTACGATTTCATATAGTACTGCTCAGATGAGTATTCAATCTTCATCTGTGAGCAGATATACTACATGCAACGCTCATATGTAATGGTGTAATGATAACTTCTGAATCATTATAAACACCATTTTACGATTGAAAGTACTAGATCTACTCAGATGAGTATTTTAAATTGTCAAAAGTAACGTTACTGCATGTAGTATTTCCACTGAGATGAAGATTATGAATCTTAAAGGTACTCATCTGAGCAGATATACTGTATGAAGTACTGTATGTTATGGTAAAATTACAGTTACACATAATAAAAATTGCATGTTTGCATGTAGTATATCTGCTCATATGAGTACTTAAATACTCAATCTTCATCTCAGCGGAAATACTACTTGCAGCAGTGTATGTAATGGTACATATATGCATCATTTTACCACTACATATAGTGCTGCATGTAGTATTGAAGTACTCATCCGAGCAGATATACTACATGCAATCCTATAATTAACGGTATAAGCACTTTTAATAATTACAATCATTATTTTATCACTACATATAGTGTTGCATGTAGAATTTCTGCTGATACGAGTACTTTTAATACTCATAATCTTTATTCGTGAGCAAATATGCGACATGCAACACTTGTATGTAATGGTAACTTTTAATCATTATAAAGTACCATTTTACGATTACAAGTACTATATCTGCTCAGATGAGTACTTTAAATAATCAAAGTTATGTTACTGCATTTAGTATTTCAACAGATTAAAATTATAAGTATTAAAACTACTCATGTGAGAAGATATACTGTATGTAATGGTAATATTACAGTTACACTTATTACAAACTGCACGTCTGAGCATATATACTACATGCAGCACTGTATTTGATGGTAAAAAGAGTACTTTTGATCATTATTCGCATCATGTGTCCATGACATGTAGTGTTGCGTGTAGTATTCGTCTGAGATGAAGGTTCAGAGTGTTAAAGTGCTCCTCCGAGCAGATGTAGAGCACGCAGTCCTGTGTGTAAGAGTGTAATGGAGTTCGCTGAGGGAAGTTGTGAGGAGTGTAAGACAACAACAGGTTGCAGCAGTGTTTGTGCGCGAGCAGACCGCGCTAAAGTTACTGTCAGCGTCGGCAGCGCGATGTTGCGCGGATTGATCGCGTCTAAACACTGTTTCACGGTTGTTGTTCATGTGTTGTGGCCTTAATCTGTGTGAGTGCTGGAGTTTTAAAGCTCCTGCAGCACTAGCAGCTAGCAGGCTAAGCGCGTGCGCGTCAAACACACACACACTCGCGTGTCAAACACAGGCTCGCGCCCTGGCGTCTCTACCTGTCGCGCGCGGTGAAAGGGGTCCGTGAATCCGTCCTTCATCCCGGTCTGGGCCACCGAGGCCTGTCCCTGCACCAGCTCCGCCATCATCATCATCACACTCACACACACACACAAGCGAATAAACACACACACGACGCACACTATCGACCCCGGAACAGGAAACGCGCGCGGGAGCACCGCGAGACCTCAGTGAGAGACGAGACTCTGCGAGATTTCACACACGTGGTTCTTAAAGCAGTTCAGGGCACTGTCGATTTATTAGTTTATTCAATAAATAGTTCACTTTATTACCTCTTAAACTAAACTGAATTTGTTTATTATTTCGACTTATAAATCATTAAATATAATGCTGTGATCTGCCTTATTGTATTTTTATTAATTATTATTTATAGTATTATTCATTTACTTTACATTTATTCGCCTTGTTTTAACATTTAAATAAATTAATGTTAAGAATAAAGAGTGTAAAATGACACACGCCGAGCAGAATCTTCCTGTTACTTTGTAAAATATTATTAATTAATGTAATATTTGAGCTGTGAGTGTGAAATGTGAAATATAGGGCAGATTCTGAACTTATGACGTACTTCTAGACCAGCCTGCTGTGGTTGTGAATTAAACATCTAGAAACATGATTCAGGACATTTCTACAGATGCTTCAGTCTATATATAATCCATAATAACACTTCTGGCCTGAATCAGGAGAGAAATCTGCGCAGATTACAGATTCTTACCATTCTTAAATAAAGACTAAAGAGAATAAAGACAATATTAAGTATGACTAAAGATATAAAGCTTTGTTTATGGACAGAAAAAACATGAAAATAAAAAATAAAACAAGGACAAATATCTGCCAACGAGGTCAGAACTTAATTCAAAGGAAAAACTAAAATGCTTTTCTGATCCCGTTGGCAGATTCTTGTTCTTGTTTGAAGCATATCTAAGTAAACACATCTTGACTTTGAAGCATGTTTGACATGCATCTGTGATCATTTTTTGAAACCAATTGAAGTACATTCTTTGCTTAGAAACGAAGACAAGGAAAGTTTGTGCCTCAGACACAGATGATCCGTAACACAGGCTTTCATCAGCGAGAGAGCGTCTGAGAAGCACAGAGCCTCTCAACGACTCAATTACACGGAGGCCCTGCGGTGAAAATGACGGATGTTTTTGCAGAGTTTTGACCCCGTCCTGCTGTCGGCCGTCCCTCGTCTCTCCTCTTTCTCTTTGTCCAGCACTTATTCTCCACCTGTCCTGTTTTCCCGGAGGTGTGCGGATGCATTGTGTCGCTGTGAGGTAATAACAGGTAAATGCAGTTGTTTGTGCACTTCTCCCAGCATGCTCTAACAGGGACAGACTTCTGGCCATTACAGCAGACGTGGATGAAAGCTTTCTGTGCAAATGCAGTCATTCTCAAACAAATGCACATCGCAGGGAAAAACCTGAGAGCTTCACACAAACAGCGTTTACCATTCAAGAATCAAGTAAAGCTGAGCTGCTTCAGTCCAGTAAGAGTTTACTGCAGTTATTCTGACCTTTACTTGATCAAAATCACTCAAGATTTGACACCAGAAGCTGAAGCTGAACGCTTGTACGCTTACAAAAAATCATCTATAGATCTGAATACTGTGATGAAGAGCTATTGATTGAGCGGCGGCTCCTCAGGGGTTAACATGAGATCAGTCATTAACCCCCTCAGATGGACAACATTAAGCAGGAGGCAAAATATTTCAATTTTTTCATCAATATTTTATCACGTGCAAAGCCGGAAACAAAGATACAGCAGCTTTGAAAGTAATGGCCCCATCTGCTTTTATAGATCTAAGAGCGGCTGATTCTGCCCTTTGACAGGAACAGACGTCTGGACACACACACTCACACACACACACACACACACACACACATATATATATATATACAAACCCGATTCCAAAAAAGGTGTGACTGTGCAAATTGTGAGTAAAAAAGGAATGTAATAATTTACAAATCTGATACACATATTTTATTCACAATAGAATATAGATAAAATATCAAATGTTGAAAGTGAGACATTTTGAAATGTAATGCTCCTTTTGGATTTCATGAGAGCTACACATTCCAAAAAAGTTGGGACAGGTAGCGATAAGAGGCCAGAAAAGTGAAATGTACATATAAGGAACAGCTGAGGACCAATTTGCAACTTATCAGGTCAACTGGCAACATGATTGGGTATAAAAAGACTTGTGTTTTACTGTTTACTCTGGTAAATCTGTGCCCTGAACACAGAGCAGTAATCAGAAATGATGCGAAACGAAGGGTTTTGTCTGAACAGAGCAGCTCTTTGTGTGACATTGAGTGAGAGACAGCAGGATTGGCTTTCAGAGATTGATTGTGTCCCAGAATCCCTTGGGGCTGCGGCGTAATGGAGGGAAGGTCATGGTGATTAATTCACCTGGATGGCTCGCCATGCTTTCATACCTCGACTGACAGGTAGAAGATCTGAGAATGTGAGACACAGGAAGCTGCTGACTCCACTTCCTGTCTGTGGCAAACACATGAGCTGAAACAAACACCACAGCAGACCAACATACTAATGCTGATTCAGAGATCAAGTCAAGCACATTGCATTCTGGGAAAGAGTATTCAGTGCCTGTCAGTCATGCATCAGGTTTTCATCATTTTATAGTTTCATATCCTGATAGTCTATCATTTACAGTCCTGCTAATAAGTTTACACCCCTTGCAGAATATTATCAATCATTTTAAAGGAATATTTCACCCCAAAATTCTAATTTATCCTCAGGCCATCAGATGAGTATACATATGAGTTTGTTTCTTCATCAGGTTTGTAGAAATGTAGCACTGCATCAGTGTCTCATCAATGGATGCTCTGCAGTGAATGGGTGCCGTCAGAATGAGAGTCTGATAAAAACAACACAATAATCCACAGCACTCCAGCACACACATAGAGACATAAAGTCATAGCTGCAAGATACAAAGTCATAATTGTGAGATATTGTCATAATTGAAAAAAAGTATAAAAATATATATAAATCCTAATTGCACTAAAAAAAGTAATAATTGCGGGGGAAATCATATTGCAAAAAAGTCATAGTTGCTCTTAAAAAGTCAGAATTGTGAAAATAATTATTGATTGGGAGATATAATCATAGCCTAATTGCAAACAGTTATATTTGCAAAAAATTTATGATTGCGAGTTATATTCATAATTGTGAAAAAGTCATAATTGTGAGATACAATATAATCAATTGCAAAAAAAGTAATAAGAATTGCAAGAAAAAAGCCAGAAGTGTGAGATATAAAAGTCATAACTGCAAGGTGCAAAGTAATAATTGTGAGATATTGTCATAATTGTGAAAAAAAGTCATAACTGCAAAAAAAAAAAAAAAAAAAAAAAGTCATAATTGCGAGATATAAAGTGATAATTGCATTTTTTTTATTCAGTGGCAGAAATGTGTTTCCAAAGCTAAATGACATATTTTGACCTCAAAACTAATTAAATTATTTACCTTTTTTGTCTTTCGGAAGTTGCATGTATTTCACACGTACAGAGCATGTGTTCGGTGTTCACACTGGAGCAGAGCGCGTGAGCGCAGTGTGTGACGCTCCTTCAGCCTGAGCGACTAATTCAGCACTGGCTTCACCTCAGCAGAACTAATGTCCAAATTGCAGCAGGCCCGAGTGATCTCCAGGCAATCTTCCCGTATGCACGTGCTTGTAAATAAAGGGGGCCGGTGGTGTAATTGGAGGAGCGGATGGAGACGCCTGCGGTGTAATTGAGCAGCTGAAGCAGGGGATTCTGGTCTGGCTGAGAGACTGAACGCATCTCTGCCGTCTATTACCAGCAGCGGGGGGGATCCAGGTCTGTCCCCACCACAGAACAACATTCAACGAGCACGATGGAAATGGAAAGGGAGCAGAAAGACACAGTTTGGCACCTTAAGAGGAAGAAGTGCAGAAGTATTTGTTGATGGAGAGTAAATGGCTTTGCCGAAGACTGAAAACATCACAGATGTCACATCATGATGGTTATTTGTTCTTTCTCTTTGCTTTAAAAGCTTGGGCTGAGAGGAAGATCTCCAATGAGAAACTGATGATTTAAAGCGCAGTAAACACCAGAAAGATGGACTGAAGGACCTCTGAAGACCTTTCATGTCTAAGGGCTTCAAGTGCAGCTCATTCAATCAGAAATTAGAATTAAAGGACTGTCACATTATACATGTTGAATAACAATCATAGGATCATTCATGTCTGTCTTTTGATTAATTGCTTTTGTTCCCCTTTCGTAAGTAATGTAATGCATAAGTGTAAAATTCATACGAATAAACGCATACATGTAAAATGCATCAATGTACTGTATAATGCATATGTGTAAACTTGTAAATGTACTGTAAAATGCAAAAATGTAAATGCACATTGTAAAATCTGTAAGTGCAAATGCATGAGTAAAATGTAAAACGAAATGCAAATGTAAAGTGCATAAGTTTACTGTAAAATAATTACATTTAAATGTGTAAGTGTAAAATGCATAAATGCAAATGCATTAATGTAAATGCATAAGTGTAAAATTCATAAGCATAAATGTAAAATGTATCAATGTACTGTATAATGCAGAAGTGTTAATTCGTAAATGCATGAGTAAAATGTATTGTAAAATGCAATAATTTAAAATGCATAAATTAACTGTAAAATAATTACATTTAAATGTGTAAGTGTAAAATGCATAAGTATATAATGCATAAACACAAAGGCATAAATGTAAATGCATAAGTGCAAATGAATGTGTAAAATGCATAAATGTGCATAAATCACATGACTGACAAACTGATTTGGCCTATTTTTAGTGTTTTAATCAGATTTCATCAGTAACAGGGTGTAACAGAGCTGGGTAGTAACTAATTACATAATCTGATTCCTAAAATTAAGTACTTGTAATTAGATTAAATGACATTTTAAAATACTTGTGATCAGACTACAGTTACTTTTTTAATGATTACACGATTGATTAATTATGATCTTCAGAGCTTCTTCTGCGCGGCTCCCTGCAGACGGTTGTGTTCCCGCAGCCTGAAACACAGCAGATCATCTGTGAAACACCTCGATCAGAGACAGACCTTCACACTCATTCAGACTGCTCTGACTCACCTGACCGCATTGATCCTGATGAACCCAGAGGCATCGCAGGGGTCGTAGTCGCCCTGCACATCCATACTGTCAAGAGAAAACCAGATCAATACAGCAAGAACCACTGAAAAATCCAAGTATCTGCTCACCAGAGCTGCATTCATTTGATCAAAAATACAGTAAAATAGTGAAATATTATTCTAATGTAAATCATCTGTTTTTTTGTGTGAATCTGTGTTAAAGTGTAATGTATTTCTGTGATGCTCCGCTGTATTTTCAGCATCATTCCTCCAGTCTTCAGTGTCACATGATCTTCAGAAATCATGATAATATGATGATTTACTTCTCAAGAAACATTTCTGATTATTATCAGTGTTGAACACAGTTGTGCTGCTCAATATTTCTGTGGAGACTGTGATGCATTTTATTTTTCAGGATTCACAGATGAAAAGAAAGTATAAAAACCAAGCATTTATTTGAAATAGAAATCTTTAGTCACAATATAAATGTCCTTACTGTCACTTTTAATTAATTCAATGTGTCCTTGATGAATAAAATAATTAAATATATTTTATAATTAATAATTAAATATATATATAAAAAACTTTTTTATATATATATTTTCAACTAGTGCTAGAGTCCTAGTACAGAGCAAGTCCAGAGAAGATCTGGAGCTAAAAGAGTTTCTTTCAAACGGCATCAAACACACAACTTCCTCCAAATGCAGCCATTAGACAGATGGAGCTGCCCTCAGGACACACAGGGGTCAAACCTCAATGATCTCTCTGTTCCTGACATCATCATCACACACACACATCAGACCGAACCCTCTGCGAACACACACCTCACAGAAAACAGGAAATATTTGTCTTTTTACCTGCAGCAAAAGATTTACTTCAAGACCCCCGAGATTTGAAGTTTTTCATGTCAGTGAGTGACACATTTGCATGTTCCTGGTCACATGACGTGCAGGTAAATAAATGCTATTTTTAATACTGTTTTTAATGTTTTATTTTTTCTTTGTAGCTGGACTTTAAAGTGGACCCAAACAAATTATAGTCTGAGTCCACATTACATTCACACATACAGGAACATCTCGGTTAATGGTCTACTTCGACCAATCTACTTCGAGTGTAAACTAAACAAGCGCATGCAATTATTGCATCCAGCTGTCGCTGATCACAGCGTGAGTATAATAAGGCAGCAGGTGCAATGCATAACAGGTTTTCGTTGAGGAGCTGAGCCGGAGACCCGGCAGCTCAGCGGCGGTACACCAACCATGGCGGCGGGACGCGGCATCTCCGTTCCCTCCTTCGGGGAACGAGGGGTTACCATACGTAACCGAGAGGCGCCATGAGCCAGCGCCCAGGAGGATGCAACAGTTCTAATTGAGTGAGCTCGAAACCTGAATGGGCAGGGCACACCCTGTGCCTGATAAGCCAGGGTTATGGCATCCACAATCCAGTGGGCCATCCTCTGCTTAGAGACGGCATTCCCCTTCTGCCGGATTCCATAACAGACAAAGAACTGGTCTGAGGTCCTGAAGCTTTGTGACCAGTCTACCTTGCATCTCAATGCTCGGACAAGATGGAGCAAAGTAGTGGAGTCAGGTCCCAAAGGTTATAGAGGGGGCCAGGAAGGATTTAACCTCATGGCCCCTAGAAGGAACCTGATGATGAGGTCATGCTTACCTCAAGACTTCCCATTCACGGGGTCAAAGTACACTGCAATAGCAGCAACCTGGACTTTGAGGGTGGAGGGAGACAGCCTTTCACCTAGTCACCTAGAACCTCCACGTCCCGTCCAGGGACCAGACATGGAGTTTCCAAAGGCCTGTATGCGGGTCCAAAAGGTGCCCCATCTCTGAGTGAGTAGATCCTTCTTCAGAGGAATCGGCCAAGGAGGGGCTGTCGCGAGGATCACTATTTCGGGGAACCGGGTCTGAGTGGGCCAATTTTGCGCCACTAGCAAGTCTTGCTGTTCGTTCTCCCGGACTTTGAACAGTGTCTGTGCAAGTAGGCTCACTGGGGGAAACGCACTGGGGGAAATGCATATTTGAATAGGCCCTGCGGCCAGCTGTGTGCAAGTGCATCTGTGCTGAGTAGAACAGCAGCTGGCAGTGAGAGGTCTCTGGAGAAGCAAACAGGTCTACCTGAGTGGCTTCGAACCATCTCCAAATCAGCTGGACCATCAGGGGATGGAGTCGCCATTCCTCCGGGAGCATTGCTCGAAACAGTTCATCGGCTGTACGGTTGAGCAGGCCCGGAATATGAACAGCACAAAGTGACCTGAGGAGGTGTTTCAAAGGAGGAGGTGGCGGGGGAGTTGTGACGTGACAACTCTAGGCAATTGATCTGCCAATGCAGCTGCGGGATCATCCAAACCTCTGAGACTGCATGCCCATGGTACGTGGCCCCCCAGCCAGTGGTGGAGGCATCCGTGTAAACCACAGCATGCCAGGAGATCTGTTCTAGGGGCACCCCTGCTGATCTGACCATGGGGTGGGGGTTTGGCGGCAGGCTGGTGTAACTTGGACCCACCTCAGGACTCGGTTATAAAGCCAGTGTTGGAGTGTTCTCATATGTAACAGGTTGAGTGGTGTAAGTGCCGATGTGGCCGCTATATGCCCTAGGAGCCTCTGAAAAAGTTTCAGTGGGACCGCTGTCCTGCCCTTGTACGTATTCAAGCAGGTTAGCACCAATCACACACATCCCTCTGCGAGGCGCATTGTCTGTTTGACTGAATCCGACTCGATAACAAGAAATTAGATCCTCTGCATCGGCGAGAGTTTTCTCTTTTCCCAGTTGACCCAAAAGCCCAACAAGCTGAGGCGCCAGATCACCAGGTCCCTGTGCTCACACAACTGATCTCGAGATTGTGCTAGTATCAGCCAATCATCTAGATGATGAGTTGAGAATGCTTACACCCCTGCTCTCTGAGTGCAACAAGAGCCGCCTCTTTGACTTTCGTGAAGACACGAGGAGACAGGGACAGCCCAAAGGGCAGGACCATGTACTGATATGCCTTTCCTTCGTACACAAACCACAGAAAAGGTCTGTGGTGTGGAAAGATCGTTACATGAAAGTACACGTCCTTCAGGTCAATCGCTGCAAACCAATCTCAGGTACGGATGCCCCCGAAAGCGTTTCTGCGTCAACATCTTGAACAGTAGCTGATGAAGGGCCCGGTTCAAAACTCGCAGATTCAAGATCGGTTGTAACCCACCGCCTTTCTTTGGTTCAATGAAGTAAGGGCTGTAAAACCTGTCCTCATATCGGCTAGAGGGACCGGGTCTATTGCATCCTTTACCAGTAGGACTGGGATCTCTACCCACACAAAAGGGGCATCGGACGCTTTCACTGTAGTGCACTTGTAACTTCGGGGGAGACTGGGGCATCAGCAATGGGACTCCGCCCCCCTGAAGGTAGCAGAGCCTCGTTCACTGCTCCTTCACGGTCATGTTCCCGCAGTGGGGACCATCACCTGTTAATCTGAATTAATTTATCAGTAATAATAAATTATTGTTATTATTTTCTTTATGCTTTTATTATATTATTTTACTATATGTTTACATAAATATACTATTTTAGTAAATATTTGTATTTTATAATTTTTTGAATCTGGTCATTTTATTAATTATTTTATGCCACCAAAATTATGATAATAATACTTAGTTTTTATGTAATATTCTAATATTGTAAAATATTATATTATATGATTGTTTTACATATAATGTTTATCATATTTTTTATATAATAATACAAATAATAATTATTACTATTATATTTTATATTAAATAATTTTTACAAACATATTTTTGTATAATAATATTAATAACCCTTATTATTATTATTACTATCATTATTTCATTCTAAGTATAAAACTGAACAGAAAAATATTATTGTTGTAAATGACAATGGTGCAATAAAAAAAGTGCTAAGAAAGGCAGAGTCTAAATGAATAATGTGGCTTGTTTGTACCTGACCAGCTCCTCGTTGTACAGGGATTTGGGCGACTCTCGGCCGAGGATGTACACCTGACCCTTAAAGACAGACAGCTGCACACGACCCTCCACGTTCTCCTGAGATTTATCAATGCAGTGACGGACGAACTCACACTCAGGACTGTACCAGAACCCTGAGAGAGAGAGAGAGAGAGAGAGAGAGAGAGACAGAGAGATTTAAAACAGCTGTTCCATGTGAATATCTGTTACATTGTAACTTATTTCTGTGATCAAAGCTGATTTTTCAGCATCATTACTCAATGAGCATGCTCTTTTCTGAAGTGTAAATGTGAGTTGGTTTGTGATCGCCGCTCGACCCTGATCCGTACCGTTATAGATGAGCTCGGAGAACTTGATGCCGAGACTCTGTTTGATCTTCCGAACCTCTCGGTCCATCGTGAAGGTCTCGATGTCCAGATGAGCGTGGAGCAGGATGGTTCCTCCAGGGGTTTCGTAGATACCTGATGGGTGAAGAAGATTAAAAAAAATGAATGGTTCAGCCCAAACATAAGAAGAAAACAAGAGTTTTCTGTGCTGATCTCAAAGGAAACACTCCCAATAATTCCGAGTGATTGTTGTCATGACGACGGGTGTTGATGGGCACATTGACAGCTGCCACATGAATAATAATAGAAGAGGAGAGCGTCATCTTCACTCTACCCTGCAATTTACAGAAATGAAGCTTCGCTTGGCTGTCTGAGGGGTCACAGGTGATGATGAACGGACACCTGAACGTCCAGCGGCTGCTGATTGTTCAGAGCTCAGAGCTGACAGACGGGAAGGAAGTCTTTACACAAACACACACCACTATGATTGACTGTGTCCATGCTATAGGCATACACACCATCCAGATTAAAAACCAGGAACAAATCATTTGTCATTTTAATTTAGTTCAGCTTGACATAACACACACACACACACACTCGCTAATACACACACACACACACACACACAGGAAAACCAATCCCTCCTAAAACATTGATGATTCAAACATGAGTTTTGAGCAGTGTAGAGTAGAGCTTGTTGTTTGTTGTTTCTCCAATCACAAATGCAGACATGGTTTTATGTTTACGCAGCGCAATTCGCAACACAACGTGTAAAAAGATAGTATTAGAGTCATTATAATCAGTGATTTATCCACTGGATGCAACAAATCCCTTGTTTGTAATGGGTTTTATTGGTTTTGTCTCGTCGTGCTGGGACACACATCACAGTATGGTGAGGGGCGTAACATTTCCATCACACTCTTGAGGGATTCGTCCAATCAGAACACACTGCATAGCTGGCCAATCAGAGCACACCTTGCTTTTTCAGAACGATGAGCTTTGTAAAAATCGACGCGTTTCAGAAAGGCGGGACATACAGTAACATACAGTATGTGAAAAATTATGTGTTTTTTAACCTTAAACACATAAACACATTTCATTACACCAAATAATGTTCTTGTTAGCAACGTCATGTGACCCCTTTAAACTAAACACAAATTTTAACTGCTGCATTGGCAGCTATCTGAAAAAAGTTGAAAAAGTTGAAGCACTAAAATAGAAGAATCGATTAAAACCAAAATAAACAAAAATGATTAAACCTAAATAATAATATTTTAAAAGAAATGAATAAAAATATAAACAAATTATAAAACCAATAATAGTGTATAAGTAATAATAAAAGAACACTGTTCCCACATTAACATATGCTGCCTTAAATCATGACTTTAATTATTTCACTACATGAGGTTTCTTCAAAACATTCAAGAAATGAAAGTTAAATATTTGAAAAGAATGTTATGGTCTTCTATAATAACAAAAGTGTATCTTAACAGAAATAACAGCATTTAATTTCTAATAAAAACATACTGACCATGTCATGACCTACAGTATTACACTTTTATAAATATTTATAATTATTTTAATATTTTTTATTTTACTTTTAATTTTTAATAGTTAAAATCATGATTTAAACATGTTAATGAAGGACCAGTGTTCTTTTAGTTATATTAATAAATTATATGTGTTTTATTTAATGTTTGAATTAGCGTTTATTTCAATATTTTTACTTTTTGTTTTAATTTTGTTTTTGTAATTTTGATTTGTGCTTTTTGTCATTTTTATTAATTAGGTTGTGATTTGTCAGATTTGTTATTGTTCCTGAACATTAAATCAATGTTTGAGTCTCTTCTGCTCACCAAGGCTACATATATTTGGCCGAAAATGCTAAATGCATGTGATGATGAAGTAACTCTGCGGTGATTTGTTGTTCTGTCAGCGAATGACAGTTTCCGTCTGAACCTCTGTCTCTCCGTCTGAGTGAACGTGACACACATAAACACCAGTTCACTTCATTCTGCTGGACCGTGTCACATAAACACAGGCTGTCAGGGGCTTTATTGAACATCCCAAACGCTGACTTTCAGAAGAATAGGTCTGATCTTCTGTGAACCGTTGGGAAAACAAGACCTTGCGTATTTTTCCAATTCCGACCTGCCACTCCGGAGACAGTGGAGGAAAACGATTTGCCAATCAGAGCGGCGCGAGGCCGACCGACCCCAATACAGAGACATATTCATCTGAATCTGGGATTCTGACACGGCTCCTCAGAAAACATTTGATGGAAGGGAGGAAAAGCTTTTTGTCAACAGTTGGACAAACATGATGAATTCAGACGAGGAATTTAGATAAAGTTCAAAAATCAGGAATTAAAAGCAAAGCGTTTCATTGTAACACTACAGCAAAGAAATTATAATAAAATTAGCACTTTAAAAAATTTGGTGTAGAAGGTATTTTCACTCAGAAATTGATAATAAATTTCACAAACAATTACAAAGAAACTTTTTCGAAGTAGAAGAATTATGTTTTTTTTTTTAAAACACCTAAACATACTTGTAAAACATTTTATTAACAACTTTGAAAAGTCATCTTTTTTTATTGTGTTTAAAAAATATTATTATTATTAGAAAAAAAATATATTTTATTAATTTAACATTATATTAAAATGAGTGTGTATAATTTAATTTATATCTTTTATTTATATTTTAATTTAGTTAATAACAAAAACTAATGTAGGAAGTAGATGTATTATTAACACAAATAAATCAATAATAAATTATATATTAAACAGTGTATAATTTAATATATACATTATTATTTATATATATATTTTTTTTATTTAATTTGACTGATCGTATGTCTATCTTGAATGCAACGAAAGAAGTCCCGGTGGAAGAAGAATCTGATCGATGCATAAATGTAAAATGAGTTGAGATTCGTACCTCTGGACTTCATTCCAATGAAGCGGTTCTCCACGATATCGATTCTCCCCACACCATGCTTTCCACTGTGAACCAGAGAGTGGCTTATTGATCAACACATACATACAAATGCACATATTCTTCAGTGACACATAGACTTACTGTACATGACGTGTGTATGTTAATGTGGATGATTCTGATCAGCTGCTGAACACATGACAGTAAACACTCCTTCATGCTCACCCGATCTCATTCAGATAGCAGAAGATCTCCAGCGGCGTCTCTTTACTCGTTCCTTCCTTAAGATGCGTGACTCTGACTGGAACACCTGAGAGAACCAACACACATCAGTGTGAGGAACATCATCCACATCAGAGAGAGAACAGCTGCTCCAGAAGATCACAGCCAAACCAGACAGAGAACCACAGAACCACAGACGGATGGGGGGATGGAGGATATATGGACGGATGGAAAGATGGATAGATGGATGAACGGATGGATGGGTGGATCGACAGACGGATGGATGGATGACGAAACAGATGGAAAGATAGATGGATGGATCGATGGATAGATGGACGGATGGAAAGACAGATGGAGAGATGGATGGATGGATGATGGGTAGATGGACGGATGGATGGATGATGAGGCAGATGAAAAGATAGATGGATGGATTGATGGATAGATGGACGGATGGAAAGACAGATGGAAAGATGGAAGGATGGATGGATAGATGGATGGATGGAAAGATGGATGGATGACGAAACAGATGGAAAGATAGATGGATGGATGGATGGATGGATGGATGGATGGATGGATGGATAGATGGACGGATGGAAAGACAGATGGAAAGATGGAAGGATGGATGGATGGATGGAAAGATAGATGGAGAGATAGATAGATGGATGGATGGGTAAGATCGACGGATGGATGGATGAAGAGACAGATGGAAAGATAGATGGATAGATTGATAGATAGATAGATAGATAGATAGATAGATAGATAGATAGATAGATAGATAGATAGATAGATAGATAGATAAAGAGACCAACGGATGGATGGATGGATTGATAGTCAGAAGGACAGATGGATGGATGGATGGAGAGAGATGGATGAACGGATGTAAAAATAGATGGATGGATTGATAGACAGACAGATGGATGGATGGATGGATAGATGGACAGGTGGAAAGACAGATGGAAAGATGGATGGATGGATGGAAAGATAGATGGAGAGATAGATAGATGGATGGATGGGTAAGATGGATGGATGGATGAAGAGACAGATGGAAAGATAGATGGATAGATGGATAGATAGATGATAGATAGATAGATAGATGGATGGAGAGACAGATGGATGAACGGATGTAAAAATAGATGGATGGATTGATAGTCAGACAGACAGATGGATGGATGGATAGATGGACAGGTGGAAAGATAGACGATAGATAGATGGATGGATGGATGGATGGATGGATAGACAGATGGATAGATAGACAATAGATGGATGGATGGAGGGATGGATAGACAGATGGATAGATAGACGATAGATGGATGGATGGAGGGATGGATAGACAGATGGATAGATAGACAATAGATGGATGGATGGAGGGATGGATAGACAGATGGATAGATAGACGATAGATGGATGGATGGAGGGATGGATAGACAGATGGATAGATAGACGATAGATGGATGGATGGAGGGATGGATAGACAGATGGATAGATAGACAATAGATGGATGGATGGATAGACAGATGGATAGATAGACAATAGATGGATGGATGGAGGGATGGATAGACAGATGGATAGATAGACGATAGATGGATGGATGGAGGGATGGATAGACAGATGGATAGATAGACAATAGATGGATGGATGGAGGGATGGATAGACAGATGGATAGATAGACGATAGATGGATGGATGGAGGGATGGATGGATAGACAGATGGATAGATAGACGATAGATGGATGGATGGAGGGATGGATAGATAGATGGAATGATAGATGATAGATAGATGAGGGATGGATGGATGGATGGATAGACAGAAAGAGTTTGTTTTTATGTTTTTATGACTACATCTGTTGTTTTTTCAGCTTGAGTAAATTGAGAATGTATTTATCTTTCCTTAAATAAATGAGTGACATCTATTTCATGCGACGTGTGGCTGAAGACTCTAGAGACTGAAATGATCAGATCAGTCTGACTGTATTCCAATCACATCAGCACAAACACCACAGCTCCCACAAATGAGTCAGGCTGAAGAGTGGAGGATAGCGACGGAGGGAGAGAGGGCGGAGAAGACTTTTGAATGAGAAAGAAAAGGATCTGATTAGCATTTAACACATTCCTGAAGGAGAGCCTGCGGTTCTGCTCATCCGTTCAAAGCTGTAAACGCCAAAAACCACAACTTGACGTTTGAATTTATAATCAACAACAGTTTATAGCGACTACGTCTCCAAAAAGAGAAAACCAGCATAAAAGAATCGTAATATTAGTCCATAGACTCTATATTTCAAGACATCTAACGTCATATGTGTGGAATAGACTTCAATTTAAATTGGTTTTCAGTAATAATTTCTCAGATGTGATGCGCCACAATCATCACGTCAGGTTTGGTGTTATTTGACCGTAAGATATGAAGCATGTTAGATGTTAATGACCTCACACGTCACTGGTTCTCGCATTAAAATATATATTTTTAACATGAATATGAAATTCGAATTTAAATGTTGAAAATATGAATCAATATCTGCTAAAAAAAAAAAAACTGCATAGAAGTATCCTAATATTAGCCCATATATAGATAGGCAACTTTTGAAGTGTTATTCAATAATAATTTATTTCATATCAAATATGGTATAGTTACATGTGTTGTCCAGTGTTATTTTAGTATCGGTAAAAACCGGTTTGATTTAGTTTAGATTTTTATATTTCATGTTTTATTTTAATTATTTATTTAATTTATTTTATTTTATTTTTTAAAATATATTTTATAATTTGTTTAAAATATATGTTTTATTATTTTTTATTTCCGTTTAAGGTTGAGTTATTTTAGTGCATAAGTTAAAATGAATAATAATGAGATTTTTATTTTTTAAATACAATTAATTTTATTTCAGTTAGCATTTTTTTATTTTCAATTAATAAAAACCAAAAAATGTATATTTTTGTTTTTAATATTCATTAGGGTTAGCTACGTTAACCCTGGTGTTCTGTGACTGTAAGATATGGCACCAGGTTGGACATTTATGACCTTAAATGTCAACTCTCATGACTAATACAGTCTTTTTAATGACATTTCTTACACTTTTTGAAGCTTATAAGTCACTTTGAACTGTTGTTGCATGAAAAACTTTTGGCCAAACTATTCCCTTGAGAAATATTCTCAGGCGAGAAGTTTTCATATCCAGAGTCCCCGGACCACAGGGCACCCAAAAGACAGACAGACTGACAGACAAAGCCCTGGAGCCCTTCAGATAGTTAATAATTAGATTAAAAGTTCAAATAAATGAAACACTGCATGAAGACAGAGCCACTTCTCTCTCTCTCTCTCTCCACATGCACCGCACTCTTTCTCTCGCTCTTAGAAAAGCAACAATAGGACAGAAGACACAGTTGTAGGAAAAATTACCGCTTTACATTTTTCCACTCTTTCCCCGTCTTTCGCGCCGTTCTCCTTTTGAGGAGCAGCAGAAGACATTGCAAAGAAACGGGGGTTAAAATGACAAGAGGGAAAAGGTTTGGTCGTTAAAATTCTTTTTTTCTGTGCTGAGAAAGTGAGGAGAAGAAAAGACGGAGCAGAATAGAAAGATAAACCAGGTCTTTACAGGAGCGGGCCGGCGACGGGGGGCTTCTATTGTGAGAATCACTAAAACAGCTTTTCTCATGGACATTAAATGGACGTGCTCAAATATCTATGAATACTGATGGCCGATCAAAACGGATCATAGAGCACAATGACATCGCTGTCTGATAAAATCACATTACTAGGTCACTCGGGGTCCCACACTACCATTGAAATTCTAATTCTGCAAATATGGGAACCGAAGGTCGACTCCTTCACGCACTTTGTTTAAGTGTCTGGAAACAGTTTCTTTGAGAAACCAGCGCTGACTGACCGAAACACACGCTGCTTCATTATACACTCTACAGCACATCTCCACTGCACTGAGATGCATGTAAAGAACAGATACATGTAAACAACTGCAAATATGTATATGTGCATGTGTGTGTGTGTGATGCATGGCTTCAGTGGTAAACTACTATGAGGTTTGTGCCTGTAAACAATAACAAAAGTGTGTTATATAACGGCTCTGAGACACTTTGACTGACCTTTAGTGAAGTGTATCTCCAGCAGGTCTGGCTCATTGGGAGAATCCTCCGGGTTCTTGGTCATCTGATAGAGATCTGGAGGAGCGTGAGTCTGACAAACAGCATTCATTCATCAGCTTTATGACTTTAGTGACTTTAAAGGCTAACTTATATGTAGTTCTGTCAAACGATTAACTGCATCCGAAGTAAAAGTGTTTGTTACATAATATATGTGTGTGTGTACTGTGTATATTTATTAGGTTTATATACTGTAAATACACACACATACGGAATATGTTTCTTAAATACACACTGTTTGGATGTGTATCTATAGAAACATAATAAATATACTATGTAAACAAAAATGTTTACATTGAATGCGATTTATCGCGATTAATCATTTGACAGAACTACTTAAATGTTTCATTAAAATCAATCAACATGATTGTAGAATACAAAAAAAAAAAAAAAAAATCTAAATTAAATACTTTCAAATATTTCTATCTGCACTTCATGTGACATTAAATGGCATCAGAGAACCGTAAAACATGTAAATGTGTTGAAATATTATATATACAATATAAAATACAAAATATATAAAAGATGCATATGGTCCAGAAACATTATATCTCACAATTTTTACTTTGTATCTCATAATAATTTAGAGTTTATATCTATTCTCGCAATTCTAAATTTAAATCTTGCAATTTTGACTTTATATCTCAAAATTTTGACTTCATCTCAAATTTGAGTTTATATTTAAATTTTGAGTATATGTCTCCACTTTGAGTTTATTACTTTATTTTTAGGTTTTTTTTTCTCATAATTGGGATGAAAAAGTAACAATTGTATGTGCAATGTTCTCTAAGAATCACATCTCATGGTTTCCACTGTGCTTTGCCAAAAAATGTGAGAAAAAAAATAAGAAGTGTGAGATGAAAAGTTATCTTTTTGAATTTTTTTAATCGGTGGCAGAAACTGCCTTTTTGTATGTTCTGAAAACATTATTTTTGAACATTCAAAACATCAATTTTTTCAACGTTTTTCGTTTTGTGAACATTGTATCATTTTGAATACATTACGGCAACGTAACTTTTGAGTGTTCTCCGAATGCTCTGATACAAGTAACATTTAAAAAGTGTTAGATGAACATCTAACTAAAATGTAAAAAAAAAAAAATTCCATGAACAATAAAAGAATAAGAATATTTTTGTTTTCAGAACATTCCAGAGCACATCAAACATTCAGTTTGTGCATAACTTCTGCTCGAAACAGAAATCACTGCTAAAGTGCTGTCAAATCCTGCAGCCGAATGGGTGCATTTTGATCAGTTCTGATTGGACTGACACCTTTTGCAGGACAAAGTACTTTGCTTCATGCAAAAAACATTTATTTATTGTCATGTGAGCAAAAGATGAAAATAAAAAGCCACATGGTTTAAAAACCCATCAAGTCTTCATGTCAGACAGATGTACTTCCACTCGGTGAAGCCAGGGGTTTCTCTCCTCCTGCTGTGTGTGTGTGTGTGTGTGTGTTACCCTGCCAATTACCACAGATTACAGCGGGATGACAGTCTGTGTGTCCTGAGCTGAAGCAAATTGCAGGGGAACTATGCAAAATAACCACCGGGTGCATTTAAATGGAAACCTTTACCAGACAAACATCATCACACGATAACTAATCTCTGTCCAATGCACGTCCGTCTTTACTGTTGCTTTAACTAAACGCCGTCTCTGACCGCGCTGCGCTACTTTCTTTATTTTCTGCTTCACTAGTATCTGTCCTGAGACAAAACTGGTGAAATGGCCTTAAAAGCCATTTGAAGAAGCGTCTGGAAGGATCAAATTAATGGGTAGAATTTAACACAAGAGACTGAACGGGTCTAAACGCTGTTTGTGTGTTTTATCAGATGTATAAATCCATGCATCAAGTGTGATGCTATTTCAACGCATGGCTTGTTACGTTACTGTGTGAAACACAAGGCTTATCCCATAAATGAAATTAACATGTTGTTGTTTTTTTGTCTGCAATAAGCTTGGTATATTTTAAGCCCTTACCAGTTTTCTGCCTCTTCCTGCAGTGTGAAATATTTTATTGTTAACATTATATACCATACACAAAAAAGCTAGACTAAACTAAATTATAACTGTGCTGATTGGTTGAGCCCAGCTCACATCAAAGTTATGAATAAATGTTCTTCCAGTAAAATTAATAAAATGTTCATTCAGTTATCTGATCTTTAATAAACTACTCAAAAAATTAGCAAAGAAGCATTATTTATACATCCAAGCTTACAAAAATATGTTCTAGAAACATTTGTCTAATGTTCCCGTTATTTATTAACATTAATTCTGAATGTTTTAGAGACGATTGCTCCTGGTTATGTGAACGTTATAGAAACGTTTCTTTTGAATTTTCTCTGAACGCTCTAAAACATGTATGTTTTTGTGTTAATGTGTTACTGGAAGAACGTCTGTTCATAACGTTGAGAGAACACTGACAGAACATTAGATACGTTTCTGAGATTGTTCCCAGAGAACATTCAAACGTAACATTCTCACAATGTTTGCTAAATGATACAATGGAGCGTTCCCTTAACAGTCAAATGATCAAAGAAAAACATGTTTAAAATCTGGATATTTTGAACTTTTGTATAACTTAATTGTTACATTAGCTAAACGCTTTTGGGATATTTCTGCAGTCAATACAGCAATTCGTGTAAAAACTGGGAAAACTATAAATTCCTTTTTTCTCACTATAAAGTGTAAAAATCTTTTCTTAAATATAGAAATAAAAAACAAATGAAAAAAATTGTGAAAAGTGAAATATCAACTCATATAATTTCTACAATAAATTAAGTATTAAATCTGTATAATGTCAAAATATGACCTTAAAATTAAATGCATGAACTGAACTAACCAAATCTGCCTTTTTTCTTTATAAAAAACAAATTTAACAATTTACTGCATCACAAGCAATTATTTGACTCTCGGTGTGATGATCATCTGTCATATTTAAGATCAATAACGTTTAAGTTTATGGTCTCAGTGTCCTGAAATGTTCTTTATTCATCTAATGTTTCAAAGTTTCCACTTGTTTCATGCAAAAGTAACGTTGCAATGATGTCTGCAAAATGATCAAATGTAACATTTTCCTAACGTTCTGTTTTTTTGTTTTTTACTTCAACTTAACTATAAAGTGATGATTTGTTGAGCTTGTTGAATGCTGTCAAGATCCCAGTTTATGTAAAAATGGAAAGCTTGACTGCATCACATTACAGAGCTGAGCGGTGTCTTCCGCTGATGAGGATCAGGTGAAGCTCAACACATTTCAGCGCTTGATATAATGTGATGGGATCAATGCATTTCAATTCTGCCCCCCTGCTGCTGGATCTGGTCTGCCCCTTTAACCCCGCGAGACAGGCGAAGGTGGGAATAATCCACAGAGAGAAGGCATTGGTGGCAAATGGTCCGTGAAGAGAAGCATCATGTCACCGGTGCGCGCTTTATTCAGCTGGCCGTATATTGTTGTCCTGCGAGGCGGCTGAGCGCACATCCTGAAAGACGGCCGCCGCATGAACTTACAGCAAGTAAATTTCTCTCTTTCCACACGTTAGCTGCCTCATTTGCTTTCAATCAAAGCCCGGAGTCGAAAGAGACGAGGAAAGCAAAAAAAAGGTGTCAGAGAGTGGAAAGAATGAGTGAAGAGATGAAAGTAAAGCAGTGAAATCTGGCCACTGGATTGGAAGTGACGCGTAAATCACTGTGTCCTGAACCCAGACAGAGACATTCTCCTTCTGATGAGAGAAGATGACCTGCATCAGCATCTTAATAACCCTGAGATCCTTAACCCTATTCCTGAAGCCTCAGAATGACGTCAGATATATCTCCAGATGAGCTCTCACTGGACTGAAGCAGCTCAGCTTTACTGGATTCTCCATCAATCATGTTTTAGAGTCTCAAATCTGATCCTCAGGAGCGTTTGAGGAGCTTTTTTCTTTTCAGCATCTGCACCAGATTCATATTTTGCTCAGTTTGAGTTCCTGTATAAATTTGAGCGGTTTTTGTCTAATATTCTCACTATATTAGACTATATGAGCCAGAAAAGCCTGATGATAAAATATTACACTTAAAAAAAACATATCTTTACAGACTTTTTCATAATTCTTTCTTGGAATTCTGAGCTTTCATCTTGCATCCTGTTCTTTTTTTCACCACATAAAAAAAAAAAAGAAAATGTTGAAAAATGATGGTGGAAAATAAGGCATCCAAAGGATATTCAGAAGTGTGTTGATATTAATTATGAGTAACTGTAGTTTAAAGCTCCATGTCTAAATATAATTGGTCTAAAGGGTTAATAAGTGGTTCCATTTCAAATGCTATTATTTTAGGTCGCAAAGGGTTAAAAACATTCAATACAAAATCACATGCATGCAATGCCTCATGAAAGCTTGTTTCCGTCAGTTTTTAGTTTATATCTCACAAATCTGATTTATTTTTCATGTGGTTCTGAGAAAAAAAATCAGAACTGAATCACACAGAAGTTAAAATTAAATATATTTTTGAGATTTAAAAAACATTTAGTATCAGCCGCCTTATACTAAAATATACTTAAAAATGGATTTCAGAGCAAAACATATAAATATATTTCTAATCTTAAAGTAGACAACATTAAGGACAAATGCGAATGTAGATGGAATAGCTCACTAGAGATCAAAACTAGATTTATAATAATATATTTGCATAAAAATTTCAAATGTGTTACATGTTAACATGCAATCATTAAATAAATCGTTTATCTTCATATAAGAATGTTTTTTCCCGGACTGAACAAATATATGAAGGGCTAAAAAATATTCTTAAATGTTTTTAAAAAATATATTTATATTTTTTAAATGTATTTTCAAACAAAATGACCAAAACATATATCAGTAGAAAATAGATAATATATTTTTGGGGATTTTTTTTTTTTTTTTTTGCCATATGGGTATGAACGGAAATAATTTTGCTTTAGTCGATTCTCCAGATATCTTTTTTTTTTATCATCTTCAAATGCGAGAAAAACAAAGTTATTATGAGAAAGGTTAATCTGCAGAGGTTTGTTCATAATGATCTCTTACCTTCGGATTCTCCAGAATTCCAGATTCATAACTGTTGAAAGAGATTTTTATTAAGTTTTTGAAATGCTAAGAATACATGCAGGTAAAAAAGTAGTTGTTCTCTCTCTGTGATGGACTTCACCTGATGTGCATGAGATTTGCATCCATGCTCCACGGTGCCTTCGGCGTGACAGGAACAGGAATACCTTGTTTCTGAGCAAACACAACAAACATATGAGCTACAGGACACAGTTTAAACAATTTTCACTCACAAATTGCAAGTACATTTCCCAAAGACACGAACAGTAACACAACAGATGCATGTGAAGTGCCTTCAGGAAACATCTGAACCTCCATAAACAGAATATATACAGTGATTCTTTATATCTGCAACACAGAGCGACTCTGATCAGTGTCAGAATCCACAGAGATTAACCCTGAGACACCAAGACAAGTGACTTCAGACAGCAGGCTGAAGAAGAAGAAGAAGAGATATTATTAAAGACAGAGTCGAGGAGCGCCATCTAGTGGAGAGAATCAGGACTGAATCAGAGGAGTGTGTGCTCCTTTAAATTACACAAACATTCACTGAAATAAAATATAAACACTTACAGTACTAGAACACTAAAACTGAAATCAAAATGAATTAAAATAAAAGCCATAAAAAACGAAAACACTAATTATTACTAATTATTCAAAACTGTATCTCGAAATTACTTAAATAACATTATAACCCATTAATATAACAATTTGACTCCTAGATAATAACCGAAAGCCCTACAAAATATTTGACATTGCTTTTTTTATTTACAGGCATTAGGAGTGAAAATATTTGAAATATAATTACAGCAAATATTAAACTAATTCTGAAGTTAAGTTCTGTCTTTGTGACGGATTTGCATTCCTTTATAATTCACAGATTTTCACAGATATTTGAAAATAATTTAATGCAGATAATTAAATTAATCAAAATGAGCTATTTCTAATTGATACAATATTTCAAAGCTTGTCATAACGGAGAAAAATAAATATTATATATATAGTTATTAATTATAGAAATTAATTACAGACTTTTCCAGGTCTAGAATTCTCAAATTCTCTATAAAATTATCTACATTTTATAGATGTTTTAGCTAATTTTAAATTCTTTTATTTGTCTTATTTGCAATGGTTTTAAATCATCTTTTCTGGCCCCTGTTGAGAACCACTGCTGTCGAGCTATAAAGAGAACGAGGGCATCTTTGAAAGAAATTGACGAATGTTTGCTTTCGTATTAATTGCAGTCTTGTGTATCCTGAGAAAGTAGTCTGGAGAGAAAGAGAGCTGCACCTCAGCATACTCCATCAGGTCCGTCCGGCCCCGGAAACGTGTGTAAAACTCTGGGATCCTCCACGGAGCGATGATCTGAGACGCAGACATGAAGACCATCAGAGACAGACGAGGGCTTCGTAATAACTCTGTGATGATCTGATCTCACCTGCACTTCAGGATAGAGCGCATAACACGACAGCTCGAAGCGGACCTGATCATTCCCCTGCACACACACACACACACACACATTTACACACTTCCTCACACTAAACCAGACATCACGCTCAATTTAGTGGAATTGTGATTTATGCATCATCTGAAGCTGAATAAATGATCTCTCCAGTGATGTGTGGTTTGTTCGGAGGACAATATTTGTCTGAGATACAACTATCTGAAAATCTGGAATCTGAGGGAGCAAAAAAATCTAAATATTGAGAAAATCATCTTTACAGTTGTTCAGATTAAGTTCTTAGCAATGAATATTACTAATCAAACATTACGTTTTTTATATATTTACGGTAGGACATTCACTGAATATCTTGATAGAATGTGATCTTTACTTAATATCCTAATGATTTTTGGCATGAAAGAGAAATGTATAATTGTGACCCAAACAATGTATGTGTACTGAGTTTCAGGAAATAATGATATCCACATTTTCTGTGGATTTAAACTCCATTCTCAGTTGGTGTTAATTAAACAATTAATGTAATTATAAATATAAGAGTAGAGAGAAATGTCTATTTGTAATTAAAGGTAATTCTATATAATTATGAATCCTGCTGAATCGCTTCTACAGATGAGAAACTGATCTGCTGCTGCCATCTAGAGCTGAAACACACTGAAGATGCTCTCAGACACACACACACACACACACACACAGCTTTACAGGAGATCACAGGGGAAACATCCTTTATTTGAACTAAAAGACTTGATTTCTGAAGATCATGTGACACTGAAGACTGGAGGAATGATGCTGGAAATACAGCGGAGCATCACAGAAATACATTACACTTTAACACAGATTCACACAGAAAACAGATGATTTACATTAGAATAATATTTGACAGTTTGTACTGTATTTGTGATCTAACAGCCTAAAGTAACAGTGACTCTGAGTGTTAAACTGTTCATATTCAACTGAGCTCTTCCTATCATTTGCATGTTATTCTGTTATTAATGTAAGGTGTTTTCACAAATGTGTGCAGCACAGAAGCAGTCATCAGTGTCACAGACGTATATTTGTAGAAATACACAACAATACATTGTATGAGTCACAATTATACATTTCTCTTTTATGCCAAAAATCATTAGGATATTAAGTAGAGATCATGTTCATGAAGATATTAAGTAATTTTCCTACCGTAAATATATAAAAACTTCATTTTTGATTAGTAATATTCATTGCTAAGAACTTCATCTGAACAACTTTAAAGATGATTTTCTCAATATTTAGATTTTTTTGCTCCCTCAGATTCCAGATTTTCAAATAGATGTATCTCAGACAGATATTGTCCTCCGAACAAACCACACATCACTGGAGAGATTATTTATTAGATATGAATCTCAATCTCATAAAACTGACCCTTGACTGGTTTTGTGCTCCAGGGTCAGAACTCTGTGTGTCTGCGTCTGGAGCAGGTTTATTACACTTAAGTGTAAAGTGTTAAGTCTAAAGTGTTCAGTGTTCAGTGTTCAGTGTAAAGTGTTAAGTGTAAAGTGTTAAGTGTAAAGTGTAAAGTGTAAAGTGTTAAGTGTTAAGTGTTAAGTGTTAAGTGTAAAGTGTAAAGTGTAAAGTGTTAAGTCTAAAGTGTTCAGTGTTCAGTGTTCAGTGTAAAGTGTAAAGTGTAAAGTGTTAAGTGTTAAGTGTAAAGTGTAAAGTGTAAAGTGTTAAGTCTAAAGTGTTCAGTGTAAAGTGTAAAGTGTAAAGTGTAAAGTGTTAAGTGTTAAGTGTTAAGTGTAAAGTGTTAAGTGTTAAGTGTAAAGTGTAAAGTGTAAAGTGTTAAGTGTAAAGTGTTAAGTCTAAAGTGTTCAGTGTTCAGTGTAAAGTGTAAAGTGTAAAGTGTTAAGTGTAAAGTGTAAAGTGTAAAGTGTAAAGTGTAAAGTGTAAAGTGTTAAGTGTAAAGTGTAAAGTGTAAAGTGTAAAGTGTAAAGTGTAAAGTGTTAAGTGTAAAGTGAGCACCTTTCCTGTGGCTCCGTGAGAGACGTACTGTGCTCCTTCTCTCCGGGCGATCTGCACCTGTCTGCGGGCGATGCACGGCCGGGCGATAGATGTGCCCAGCAGATACCGGTCCTCATAGACAGCATTGGCCTGCACCGAGGGCCAGATGAACTCCTGAACAAACTCTGAGCGCAGGTCCTCGATGAACACCTACAGCACACACACACACACAGCTCTCGATGAACACCTTAAGCACACACACACACACACACACACACACACACACACTGAGCTCTCGATGAACACCTGGAGCACACACACAGCTCTCGATGAACACCTGAAGCACACACACACACACACACACACACTCTCTCCTCTCACCTTCTTGGCTCCAAGTGTCTCTGCTTTCTTCCTCGCAGCATCAAAGTCCTCTTCCTGTCCAATATTGGCCTT
Source organism: Carassius gibelio (assembly GCF_023724105.1). Taxonomy (NCBI): domain Eukaryota; kingdom Metazoa; phylum Chordata; class Actinopteri; order Cypriniformes; family Cyprinidae; genus Carassius; species Carassius gibelio. Next base: position 10,524,334 of record NC_068400.1, on the reverse strand, counting down.
CAGTGTAACACAGAGTGATGTCATTAATCACAGGAGGAGAATCTGAAGAGTCTGAGGAAACCAGCTTCAGGAGATTTCTGAGTTTTCTCAACTTCTTCTTGCATAAACTTGATTCTTTACAGGGTTTGACTTTTGGCTTTTAAATTAAAATTACATTTAGCAGACGCTTTTATCCAAAGTGACTTACAGTGCATTCAGGCTATCAATTTTTACCTATCATGTGTTCTATTAACTAAATTAACTAAAAATGTAATTAAATTAAACATTTACTTCTTTAAAGTCAGCTGTTTTGTCTTTTTGCCAAACTGGGAATTAACGAGTTAATTAAAATTAATAATTAATTTAACTTAATTTAACTATTAACTGACATCAGAGAACCGTGAACATGAAAATGTGTTAAATAAAATAATTCAATTAACCTGACATTTACTTCTATAGTGTTATAATTAATAAAAACATTTTAGATTACATGAAGTATTAAATTAAATATCTGATTAAACAAATCCTTAATAGAGATTACGGAGTAAAAATAATCATCTATGTGCATTAAACGCAGAGCAGAAGAATGAGTTTAGTTTATGTCTTGTGTGTGTAGATCTGTTGCTCAAACAGTAATGTGTGATACTAGCAACCTCAAGTTCATGGATTCCAACCCTAGAGAATGACTGTAATGCACATTCATTAATCATTCATTGTTGTTTGTAATTTAAACCAGTTTCTCTCTCTTTTCACCGCCTTGAATCACACCATTCACAATTATCCCTGCACTTCCTCAACGCTTCTGAGAAACTCTGCTCTTTCACCATCTGCATCACCTTCCTCTCTCTTCTGACTCATAATCAGGGAGCACTTCTCTTTTCTTCTAATATTACACAGTGGATGCTTAAAACCTGTTTTTATATAACCAACATCACACATTTCTTAATTGAGGAATTCTCCAAAATATCACCATTGTTTTTCTCGTTTATTACCATGAAGCTGCTTTACAACCTTCACTGTATAATCATTTTCAATTAATCCTAGTGCCTTTTGAATACATATTGTCTTAAATATACCTCCATAATGGGACATGAAAACACACAACAAAATAAATTATTAAAACTTATACTAAAATTAAAATTAAAAGGAAAAGGGAAAAATTAAAATATAAATGAAAACTATTTAAAAAAAAATTATTCTAAATATGAATTACCATCATACAAACATATAATATAAAATAAATAATACTACAAAGAAGAAAATAATAAATGACATAAAAACATTTTATTTCAGCTTATTTCCAAGGGAACATTTCTCCTTTTCATGTAGTTTTGAGTGCTTAGAAAAGCACCATAGAAATTTAAGGAATTATTAATATTATTGTTATAATTATTATTATTATCTTTAACTCGATGTACTAAAATAACTCAAATTAAATTACAATTATTAAAAACTATATAGATATATTTATAAACAAGAAACACTAATAAAAATTATAAAAACATTACTAAATTATAATAACAACAATAAAAGTATAATAATATAATAATTACTAAACAAAACAAAATCACTAAAACTAAAAAAATATGCAAAATGAAAAAATCTAAGTAAAATTAAGCATTAAATATATAAAAAATAAAATCAAATACAAAATATTCACTCAAACTATTATTCACTTTAAATATAATCTGTAATAGATAAATACACTGTGGAGGTTTGAATGTTGACTTTAGAAATGTGTTCGTGTGCAGCTCTGGACTCAGACAGGCCTATTGTTCCTCTCGTGCTTCTGCTGCGATCAGCCCATGAACACACACACACACACACACCTCTAACCCAAACCGCCCAACCGCTGCTGAGTGTGCAAGTCTTCACAAGCCTGGGCTCAGCGTGAGAATACAATCACTTCACAAACACTTCCTGCTAACACTGAGCAGATCCCTGACGGAGATCATGTGACGTGATGTGGAGCAGTTACCAGGTAAGCGATGACATCATAGCCCTGCTCCTTCAGCCACAGCAGAATACAGGAGGTGTCCAGACCCCCGCTGTAAGCCAGAACCACTGAGCCCTTCGACATCTGACCGCTCTGGAGAGAGAGAGAGAGAGAGAGAGAGAGAGAGAGATGGAGAGAGAGAGAGACATAGACACAGAGAGAGAGAGAGAGATGGAGAGAGAGAGAGAGAGAGATGGAGAGAGAGAGAGACATAGACACAGAGAGAGAGAGAGAGATGGAGAGAGAGAGAGAGAGACACACACATACACAGACAGAGACACACAGAGACACAGATACACACACAAACACACACACACACACACAATATCATTATCCTGCAATATCACAAATAAAATATTATTTATTGCAACATTTATAGACTTTATCCTTTTTTTGCCACACAGTTTAGAGAAAACAATTTTTCTTATATTTGTTTTTCCAAAAGCAAAACATAAAATACTTTTTTGTTAGCTAGTTGCCAAAGCAACATTTTACATTTACATTAAGTTTTACTTAAAAGAACTTAAAATAAATTAACATAAAAAAATATATATTAACATCACATACTAATATAAAAAAGACAAAAAAACAATAATAAAAAACACTAAAACTAACTACGATTAAAAGGAAAAGGTAAACTATATACTTAAACTATAAAATATCAAATAATTTATGCTATAATGTTTATAATATAAAAAAAATAGTTAGATGAAATAAAAAAAATAATTATTGAAAAATAATTCAGGTTATTATATTGAATGAAAATGTGAAATAAATTATATTAAATTAAATTTTAAAAAAATATTTATAATTTTATTCCAGATAATTCCCAAGGCAACACTTCTCATTTCTATTTATTTTAACTTGATGTATTAACATAAGTACAAATAAATTAAAAACAACAAAAACTAATAAAAAATGACAAAAATGAATAACAAAATCACTAAAACTTTAGCTACATTTATAAATAAAATGGAGTTCAAAATATCAACAGAAACTACAGTAAAGCAGCATGTTTCAGTCTGAGATGCAGTGAAGCACTGCTGATATTCAACTGTAAGAGCAGCTGATGATTAATAGCATCAGTTTATGAATAACTGAGATAGTTTAACAGTTTACAGATCAAACTGCAAATAAACGCACTTTTGAATTCTACATTCATATACATAAGATGTTATTCTCATTAGACCTGCAGAAATAAGATGAGAATCAGCAGAAATATCGATCATTTAATATCACTCTTCAAATAAACAACGACCTGTTACTGTAAAGAAACACTGAATAAATCACGTCAGAATCAAATGCACGCGAAAGAATAAATACATGATACATATGAAGGCAGTAACTCACCTGAACACAGAAGGAAATAGAAATTAATTATGGATCAGATCCGAATCCAAATCCAGTTTGGCTGCCTGCAAAGTCCACGTGCTCTGTTATATTCTGCGCGTGCTCTCTGACCCCGCCCCCCGAACACACGAGCCAATCAGATAGCGCGCGCGCACGCACACACACACACACACACACACACACACACACACACCATCATCATCATTATTCCTCCAGTCTTCAGAGTCACATGATCTTCAGAAATCATTCTAAAATGATGATTTACTATCAAAGCTGAAACTGTTTTTTTGGTTTCTATTTTTTAAAAGATTTCTATTTTGAATGAATGCCCTTCTGTTTTACTTTTTATTCAACAAATAATCCTGAAAAAAAAGGATCACTGCTTCCAAAACAAGTTTCAACACTGAAAATAAATCATCATATTATTCTGATTTCTGAAGATCATGTGACACTGAAGACTGGAGGAATGATGCTGAAAATACAGCGGAGCATCACAGAAATACATTACACTTTAATGTATATTAAAATAGAAAAATGTATTTTGCATCATAATAATATTTCACAATATAATTTCCCCCCCTGTATTTTTCATCAAATAAATGCAGCTTTGATGAGCAGAAGAAACTCCCAAACTTCCCAAACTTTTGACTGGTAGTCTGTGTGTGTGTGTGTGTGTGTATATATATATATATATATATATATATATATATATATATATATATATATTTCAGAGTTGACAATTCATTTCTACTTATTTCCTTGTTATTCTGGAAAAAAATACAATACAATACAACATGGTAATTAAAAGGGCTAGTTTTAATGTAGCCAGTGAAGTGCTGTTTTTAAATCAAAAGAAATTTGAATGTTCCTCCAAAACACTTTTCCCCTCACATGAACATCTGCTGAAGCGCTCCACTAACTGCTCTGGTGACCTCATTACTAAACATCTCTTCTTAAGGTGCTTCCTACACACACACACACACACACACACACACACACACACAGTATTACACTAACAAAATAAAACAATCCCATTTTTTTCATTACCTGTTTATTTCATGACCTGTCCTCATATGTGTAGAGTCCAATTTATTTATAAAGGAAATTAAAAGTTATAAAAGGATTACATTAATTTTACAATTATTTGATTAAAATGATAAAAGAACAAACAGAGCAAACATGGTGATATTAATTTTCCTTGTATGATATCCATCCAACAACCACTTTTATTACATTTTTTTTTTTTATTAAAATATCTAAACTGAACCCTCAGTATTCCTCTTCACATTTTTTTATATTGTTTATTTAAAAAAATATATGATCAATATGTCATGGCAACAAGCATTTTCCCATTACTTTAACTCGTCAAAATCAAAACAATTAAAAATTTTTTATTATACTTAATCACTTGAAAAATGGCAGATATTTTTACAGTCCAATTAAAAAATAACATACAATTTTATTAATTTGCATGATTCTCCAGATTTAGAAATCACACTTTTAAATATAAGCCTTCCCATATGGTTTTGCACATATATTTTAGAGATCGAAATATTCTTAAAAATGCCCACATTGAAATATATATATTTATAAATCTACAACTTATGGCAACATGTTTTCCAATAACTTCAGCTCATCAAAATATTTGAAACTTAATTTTATTCTACTCTAGATTCAAAGAAAATGTAAAGTCGGTTTCATAAAATTTTAATGAACTGAAAAAAAATGTGTTGAAATAGCATTCAATATGATCAAAAAAGCAGCGACTGAATTTAAGAAATAGGTCGATATTTTTACAGTGTAATTTGATTATTTACAAATAAAAATCACTTTTTAAATTTAATCTTTCTCTTGTAGTTTGGCCCAATAATATATTTCAGAACTTGACATGTTATTAAAAATGCCAGTAATGTGAAGTCGTATGGCAACGTGTTTTTCCATTACTTCAGCTCATCAAAATAATATACTTAAAACCAATGAATGTAATAAATCTTGATTTCTCATGCATTTTTTGTCTTATTTTAATGCATTTCCCTTAATGAGAAGCAAAAGGACTGAGACTATTGCCGGTAATGTTCACATGCCTGTAAACTCAGCATTATGGCTGTTATAATGAATAGCATCAGCTGCTGTGTTTACATGGTAAAGTGCTGATACTGTCGAGGACACACATCAATGCAATCATTTAGATCACAAGCACATCTGGATCATTTGTTGGTTTTGCTTTATTTTCCCGGCACGATCTGAAAACCCAAAGTCAAAAATACAATATAAACCTCTGAAAAAAATCAATACAGTGACTTGTTTGTCTTAGAATCAACAGAAATCTCTCAGATAAATCTGTCTCGTTCGTCCGGCGTCAGAATCAGTCAAACATCCCGAGACGCACACAGTACAGAGTTCACAGTCTGATGCCCGTCGCAAATAACATGATAAAGAGAGTCCAGATAGAGGAAGATCTGATCTCTTCTGCATAAACACGCTTTCATTATCAAACACAAAACCAGAGTGAAACGAATCGGGATCTCCTCGATTGCTGCAACGGAAATAAAACTCCAGGATTTAACAAAGCACTAAAAATAAAGTGTGCTCCTGGTGAACGTCTCCTCACCACTGCTTCTTCTTCTCGTCCACCGAGACGCCTCCGGGGCCGAGCGCCACCACCAGCAGCAGGCCTCCGATCACCGACGTGGTCTGGAAGAAGTCGTACTTCAGGAAGTCGTGCATGGGTTTGTAGGAAGGCACCGTCCAGAAGGCGTTGAAGTAGACGTTGATGGCCAGGAGCCACAGCACCAGCGTCAGAGCGGCTAGTTTCGTCTTCAAGCCCACGGCCACCAGGACGATGAGCGCCATGCCCACCATGTTCTGCAGGATCTGACACACAGCACGGAGCACGATTATCTTTATATCTGCATGTGCCGGGTCTGTGTGCTGAAACACTGCATGAGACTCACGGAGAAGAAGCCGGAGTCGAAGTGCAGCAGCGTCATGAACATGAGCACCAGAAGCACACGTCCTCCCAGCTGCATGTACTGCTTCGGAGAGCTCTGTCCCATCGACGGCACGCCGGCAAACATGCTCTTCCCCTCGGAGCGAGACTCGGCCAGCAGCAGCAGCAGTCCTCCTCCCAGAGCAAGGTTCCTGCACAAACACACACCAGCCTCAGGACACACACACACACACACACCGTCTCTCGCTCACAATCTCAGCTCGTGCACACTTTGAATGACGCAGTTGAAGATGCATCGGATTGCTTTTGTGTTTATGTGCATGAGAAGTCTGTTTTGTGCATGCATTCATGTGTTGAGGATCTGTAAGTATGCAACAATAGAAATCATCAAACAGTGGAAATACCCTATTGCAGCACAGCACAGATAGTCATTTCTGACCAAAGTAATATTAGCCACCACTGAAATACTGGGAATTACTGATACATCTTGTGTCACAATGTGCAAACTGTTGTCACATTAACATCAGTCTTTCACTTCGGTCCTAAACACACACCACACACGTTTATAATGAATGCATTCACTACTTAATCATATTAACTAGTAATTATCATTAACTAAAACCATTATCGCTACTTGAAATAAAATAAATGTTAACCAAACTAAAATGTTAATTAAATAAATAAAAAATGAAAACTAATAAAATAAAAAAGTAAAGGATTTTATTTCAGCTGGTTCCTAAGCCAACATTTCTTATTTTTCTTTCGATTTGAAGTTCTAAAATAAATGACAAAAATAAATTAATAACTAAATGAAAAAAAAAGTAGATAAATTAAAAATAATAAATAAAATAGCATTCTCCAGTTCATTTATTTCTTAAACTGATTTACTGTGGTAAGCCATATTATTATTATTTTAATTCATTTTATTTGATTGATTTAACCTTTTTTTTCCTTTTCTCCCCTTCTTTGGTTTGATTCAAATTTTGTTTTATAATGTTTAAAAATTAATAAATATATTTCACAAAAATAAATAAATACATATCTTAAAAAAAAAACTAATAAAAGACAAAAAAATGAAAATGAAAATAGAAAATAAACCTGTTTATTTAAAAATAAAATAAGTATAAACTGTAACAGTATCTTGATGATACAAAAATAACACTAGTATGAACAGAAACATCATTTGTTTCGTTTAATTTGAAGTTCTAAAATAACAAACTAATTAAGTTAATAAATAAGAAGATAAAAAACACAAAATTAACCAAATCTTAAAACATCTTTCGCTCTGCGAGTTATTCTTTTTTAGTTTTCTTTGAGTTTCATTTGTGATTCTGTCTTTGTCTGTGTGATAAACTCCTCTGCCCTGTAAACACAAGACCGGCAAATGCTTTTTGATATTAAATCATCAATGGATAGAGCACACTGATGAATGCAGATAGGATTGAGCATGTTGTTAGTGGGTGATTTTAACATACATGTGCTGTCCCACACATCCATAGGCGATCTTGATTCTTTTAATCTCATACAGTATGTGCATAAACCCACTCAAGTTCATGATCATATTTTAGACTTGGTTTAGTCTTTTGATCGATCTGTTGATGTTGAAAACATAAATCAATTGTTTTATGGTATTTATATCACATACAATAGAGAAACCCAGAAATCAAAGTCGACCTCAACGTGTTTTAAATGTTTGAGCCGTAGAGCGAACTATTTTATGAAATCAGTCCTTGTTGTTTAATGGGTCTTTTTCCTAATATAGATTTGGATTAAATAGAAATGTTGGTTCCTTCCAACCAACTGATTGTGCACTTGATATCATTCCAGCTAGATTAGAAACATGCATTTGATGTTCTTGAGCCCAGTGTTTATCTATGATAAATAATAGCCTTTTAACAGAAGTAGTTCCTAATCAGTTTAAACACGCTGTTTTATCACATTATCGGCCAATCGCAAAGCTACCTTTTCTATCAAAAATTTTAGAGAAGGTGGCTTTTAATCAGTTACATACTTTTTCCAGCCAGGCTTTAGGGCTCACCATAGAACTGAGTCGGCTTTGATCAGGGTTTTGATTGATTTATTGACTGCCGTTTACTCAGGGCCCTCAGCAGTTCTTGTTTTATTAGATCATAGCGCCGCATTCAATACTATTGACCATGAGATTTTACTCTCACGGCTTGAGAAGGTGATGGGAATCCATGGTATAGTGCTTAAATAGTTTAAGTCCTTTCTTTCAAACAGATATTTTCTGTAAATGTTGGTCAAGATCATTCACAACCTGTTTCTTTACTTTGTGGGGTTCCACAGGGGTCGGTTCTCAGCCCGATTCTGTTTTCTTTGTATATGTTACCCTTGCATCAATTTTCGTAATAATGAAATCTCATTTCACTTCTATGCAGATGATATGAAAGTGTATCTTCCATGAAAATAGTATCTTTGCTGGATTGTTTACAAGAAATGAAGCTGCAACTCATAAGTTGGCATGAATAAATCATTGCTTGACCGCTTACAACTGGTTCAAAATGCTGCAGCAAGGCTTTCGACAGGTTCTTGTAAGAGAGATCATATTACTCCTGATCTGAGTTCTTTACAATTGTTACAGATTCCCTATAGAATTCATTTTAAAATTTAGTTTTTGTCTATAAATCATTGCATGGATCATTAAAGAATTACCGTTTTCTCTCAGATCAGCTCCCACATTAAGTGTTTTTAAACATAAGCTTCAAGAACATTTCTTTGCATCAGCATTTAACCACATCAACTCAATATTGCATATGCCTAATTCTCAAAAAATCAAAATAACAGCTGAAGTGGTTAATGGGGTATAGACATTTCTCTGTATATTGAAACTGTGAAGTTATGTTATTGTGGTTTAGTGATGTGTTTTATGTGTTGATACCGTTTTATTATGCGTTACTTATTGTACAGCACTTTGGACAATGGTCGGTTGCGCAGAAATAAAAAGAAAGAAGAAAAATAAAAACTGAATATAAATGTGAAAGTATCTGAATGATTCTAAACTAAGACTGGTATCAGCAGAGAAACAGGAGTGACACCACATTCAGCTCCAGTGTGAACGGTGTTTATGATCTGAACCTACCTCATGAGGAACTTGAGATCCCACAGAATACTGTAGGCGACCGTCTGAAACACAGAGATGTGTTGATGAACACGTGCTGCACGCTTCAGACTCAGAACTACAGACAACAACACTGAAGCACAGACGCACCTGCAGCGCAATGATGCCAAACAGACCAAAGCAAGCGTACTGAACCAGGTTTCTGGTGAGCACCAGGACACATCCACCTGCGGACGAGACATCATCACATCAGCTCCACAGGACACTGAGAGTGTGTGTGTGTGTGTGTGTGTGGTGTGTGTGTGTGTGTGTGTGTCTCACCGATCTGTCCGATGAGGTTGAGCAGCACGAAGCCGGTGGCGAGGAAGTACCCGCAGCTCCAGGTGGCCTCGATGTAGTCTCTCTGCTCGCTCCACTGGAACCACATGCGGATGCCGTCCTCCAGGAAGGTGCTGATGAGACACAGACGAGCGAAGTGAGGCAGATACTGCTTAGTGACCCGCAGGAACTGAAACACAAGAGACCCAAACATCACGTCACATTCATCTGATGCTCACCAGACACACACACACATTTGTTTCTGTGTAAAGTGTGTTCATCCCATAGGTGTAATGGTTTTTATTCTGTAGAAACTGTATATTATATCGTCCTTCACCAACCCTACACCTAACCCTCACAGGAAACTTTGTGCATTTTTACTTTCTCAAAAAAACTCATTCTGTATGATTTATAAGTGTTTTGAAAAATGGGGACATGGGTTATGTCCTCATAAGTCACGCTCTCCTTGTAATACCTGTGTCATACCCATGTCATTATACAGAGTTGTGTCCTGATATGTCACAAAAACAAGAGCACACACACACACACACACACACACACACACACACATATATTCATCTGAGGAACTCTGCAATGAAACTGCACCATCATTTGTAGCAGTATGATCTGATTTCACGTGAAGGCTGTTGTAAAAACACCAGCTCCAGGTCAAACCCTCACTAGAGCTCAAAATAGCAGAAGATATAAACAGAACTCCTCAGCTCTCGACAGCAGCCAATCACTTAGCAGATACAATAACATGACTGACCTGACAGCCAATCAGAGCTCAGTTACAGTAACAACACCGATGAGAGTTTGTGTGCTCCTTATTAGTGAAGAACTCAATAAACAACAGGACAAACATCTAAATATATTCACCAGGAAACACTTGTTACGAAGCATAAAATAATTTGATTTGAACCTGAAATAAAATATACAGAAATTTATTACCACAAAATTACAATAAAAATTTTAAATTAATGGCACAATATAGGCCAGTGTTATTTTCGCATTATTGAGATACTATTATGTTTTTTATTAATATTTTGGACTTTTTTTTAAATTTTCTGTTTTTATTTATTTAATTTTAGTTAACGTTTTAAAAAAAACTTTTTTTTTTTCAAAATAAAAACTAAATTTTATTAGTTTTAGTTATTTTAGTATGAACTAGCTGAAAAGTTTATATAAATGACTAAAAACCTTATTTTATAAAAAGAATCTCAATGACATTAATTCCATACTACTCTTACTATTTCTGCAGTATGTAGTGAGCACATACCGCATCCCATAATGCAATGCGCTTCCATTTCTAAAGTAACACAACACAGATAAAAACAGCTGCAGTACATCTCCTTCTTGACAGAACTGACAAGAGTCTGACATTAGAAAATACCCATCATTTTGCTTGACCCAGTAACATGAACTCCTGCCATTCACTCACTTTTCCACATTTAGATTTGCAGGAGGGTTTAAGTTACATCCCGAAACAAACCGTCAGACCATATGCTGGAAATCACACACATGACCTGAGCAAAACACACTTCACCAGCATGCAAAACATAAAAACCTCCACTAATACTGCTGCAAAGCCTTGAGGATTTATAATACAAGAAACAAAGCCAGTGCACGTGTTAAAAGGTCATTATTATCTGAGCCTACTCTGATTAAACCCTCGCTAAAGTGAGTAAAGCAGTCAATAAAATACACTAAAGTTACAGTTGTGGCTGATTTCTTAGTTTAAAGAGGACACTATTAAACTTTCAGAACAGGTTCAGCTTCTCATTTAGTATAAAAGCATAAAAACGTGCACTTGCATTCAATTTGCATGTTGTATCACAGTTACTTCCTCTCTGAAAATGTTCAAACACCATCTGTTAACTAGTATTTGTCTCTAAATTTAATGCACGAACATGCATTTCTTTTTCAAACGCGAGTAATGCAGAATCTCAATAGGAACATACAGCAAAGTCTTGTTATTTAGGGATATGTGAGTGACTAATGCACAAAAATAAGCGCTGACAGCCTTTAACAAAGCATAATGCGATATATTTCTCATGCATATGCAGATGTATGTCATGCACAGTGTCAATGCACATGAATAGCCGCTGTTTGGCTGGCGCACCTGATCCGCCGCGTCCTCCGCCGCGCTCATCAGATCCTCGCGCCCCATCACTCACGGATCAGCCCAGTACTAATGTAAACACGCCTGCGTCTGTCAAACACTATTCACAACTGCTGCCTGCCTAGGCCTCCTCCGTCCCACAATGCACCGCGCGGCGTACCAAAAACCCAAAACCTCCTCTGCACGAGTGCGCGCACAGCGGCCTCCCGCGAGCCACGTATACTCATCCGCGCGCGCGCACGCACCGCAGAACAGCCAGATCACCTTCAACATTTTCGACAAAATCATTTGTTTTTAGTATTGTGATATGCACATTTCATTAAAACAAGCACATTCTAAATGAACTGTATGTATAATAAAAATAATAATCATGCATCCATACATACAACTGTTAACAATAACTAGTACTGCATTACTGTAATATAATAACTAGCATTTTAATTATATATTTATATTATATATTTTCCCCACTTTTTTCTAAATATAATTGAAAACATTTCTGTGGAGTCTACTCAGACAAAAGTTTTCATTTCTGATCTCCCACTACAAAAAAATAAATCAACATTTTGAGGAGGGCTCTCCAGTTGATTTAACACCGAATTCATCTACTTTACATTTGTCATATATTGAAATACTGATTCATTTTGAAACATACACGGTAGTAGCATGTTATTTTAATATACTTTAAAATATTATTTATGTCTGAGCTGCAATGCAATAATACATGAGCAACATTTCTAACATTAATTTTAGCATTTACTAATTATCAAAATAAAATGTTTTATCTATTAATATTTCTAATAGACCCGAGTTCACACAGAATGTAAGTGGTTTGTTTTTAAAAATTACTCTCAAAAAACATTTAAATCTAAATGTAGGATTTTGTATTCAAATTGCATATAAATAAATATATATATAAAAAAAACTGAAAATGTCAACAGAATTACTAAAACTTGAAAATGAAGATGCTGTCAAACATGATTACATGCATCTTTGTGTATGAATATCCCATAATTCAGATCCAGAAACAATGAGAGAGAAAACGGTTTCAGTGAGTTTATTATAACTTTATTATTTTCCATTGGCTTTGGCGACATGTTTAAAACCCTTCTTCTTCTTGTTCTTCTTAAACTTCTTAGTAAAGCCAGCAGACTGAACCTAAAAAAACAACAGGAAAGATACACATTAAAGACATGTTTGTCATTATATTAGCTTTTTTTTTTTTTTTTATTAGAATGAGTCTTGGCAAGTATCCGAAACAATATATATTTTTTTTAATAAGTAATGAATTGTTCTTAATGTTTTAGTTCTCTGTAATAACACAGATGTGTGACACTGAGAATCCACATGTAAATCAAACACAGATTCAGATTTCTAATGATTCAATGGTCATTGATGACGTTTAGCTTTCGTTATCACAGCAAACCTGATTCAGTCACACTCACCTTTTTGCGTTTCTGCATCTGGTTCTCTACTTCCATTTCAGACACATCTTCATCATCATCATCATCATCGGTCTGAAAATCATCTTCCTCAGCATCACTGACGTTCTGCTCATCATCCGGCTTCTTCACAGTGAACACAGACGCTGCAGACAGACTTAATCATGATTAATCACATCCAAAATAAACGTTTGTGTTGTGTTATACATTAATCTTTTATGCCAAAAATCATTAGGATATTAAGTAAAGATCATGTTCCATGAATATATTTAATGCATTTCTTACTGTAAATATATCAAAACGTTTATTTTTATTTTTTTTTGATTAGTAATATGCATTGTTAAGAACTTCATTTGGACAACTTTAAAGATGATTTTCTCAATATTTCAATTTTTTTGCTCCCTCAGATTAAAATAAAAAAATTGTGATTCATGTGATTAATGGTAATTATTCATTATTAATGAAGAGCGGCACTGACGTGGGTAAAGATCGGACATGCTGTCTGAGGAGTCACTGTCCTCGCCGCCGCTCGAGCTCGGGGTCCAGACGCCACTGTCCTGTTTCCTGCTGGCTCGTCGCTCACTTCCTGTGGCCCGACCCTCACTTCCTGCGGCCTCTTTGGGTCTCTTCTTCTGTTTAAGCTGTACAGGAACGAACTCCACTCCCTGCCGGACACACTCCTCATCTGACCACAACAACACAAGCGCTCAGTAACATCATGTAGATCCGTGATGGGTCAAACAAACATGGACATGTGACTTACACTTCTCCAGAGCTCTCCTGTAGCGCCTGCCACTGACGTGACGCACAACATGCTGTGGCACACGGTTGATGTGACGTAACGTGAGCTTGCAGAAGAGATGATCTCTGAGAAAATAAACACAGTGCAGACTTTAATATCTTGACAAAATGTATGCGGTTTAAGACCCTAAGAACACAGAAGGGTTAAATATATTGCTGCTAGTCTCTGAGGGTTAAAGTGTGAATTCATACACCTTCAGAAGTGTTCTGTAGCATACTGTACTGTAGTGAAGTCTGGTGTAGTGTAGTGTGGTATACTACACTATAGAGTACTGTACTAGAGTATCCTATAGTATAGTGTGCTGTAGTGTAGTGTGGTGTACTGTAGTATAGTGTAGTGTGTAGTATAGTGTACTGTTGTATTGTGTAGTTTGGTCTAGAATAAGGTGGTGTAGTGTACTGAAGTGCAGTGTGGTGTAGTAAAGTGTACTGTAGTATAGTGTGGTGTAGTATAGTGTAGTGTAGTATAGTGTACTGTAGTGTAGTGTAGTGTGTTCTAGTATAGTGTACTGTAGTATAGTGTGGTGTAGTATAGTGTACTGTAGTGTAGCGTGGTGTAGTATAGTGTATTGTAGCATAGTGTGCTGTAGTGTGGTCTAGTGTAGTGTGGTGTACTGAAGTGTGGTGTAGTATAGTGTGGTGTAGTATAGTGTAACGTGGTGTAGTATAGTGTACTGTAGTATAGTGTGGTGGAGTGTACTGTAGTATAGTGTACTGTAGTGTGCTGTAGTCACAACTGTTTAGTGCTGCTGACTAGGTGCGGCTCGTACTGGCTGTAGTGTACTGTAGTATAGTGTGGTGTAGTATAGTGTACTGTAGTATAGTGTGGTGTAGTACAGTGTAGCGTGGTGTATTATAGTGTACTGTAGTATAGTGGTGTAGTATAATGTATTGTCGTGTGGTCTAGTATAGTGTGGTGCTGTACAGCGAACTATAGTGTACTGTAGTATAGTCTGGTATAGTATAGTGTACTGCAGTATAGTGTACTGTAGTGTGGTATAGTATAGTGTGGTGTACTGTACGGGATTGTAGTATAGTGTACTGTAGTGCAGTGTAGTATATTGGAGTGCACTGTAGTATAGTGTGGTGTAGTATAGTGTGGTGTAGTATAGTGTGGTGTACTGTAGTGTGTTGTACTCACAGCTGTTTAGTGCTGGCTGTAGTATACTGTAGTGTACTGTACTCACGGCTGTTTAGTGCTGCTGACTATGTGCGGCTCGTACTGGCTGTAGTATAGTATAGTGTAGTGTAGTGTACTCACGGCTGTTTAGTGCTGCTGACTATGTGCGGCTCGTACTGGCTGTAGTATAGTATAGTGTAGTGTACTGTACTCACGGCTGTTTAGTGCTGCTGACTATGTGCGGCTCGTACTGGCTGTAGTCGAACTCGGCCTGAGCGCACAGTTTCTTGTACTTGTTCCCCGCGGTGAAGCGCTGCAGCTCGGCGAGGCTGCAGGGAAACTCGTGCGCGTTCAGAGAGCAGCGGATCTGATGGATTTCATACAAATAACATTCAAAAACCCGCTCTCACCATTCCAGCTCTTCACAGTGATCATAAGAACACACATGTGAGTTTACTGTCATTATTCTGACCTTCTTCGAGTCTGTGAGCTGAAAGCAAGGATACTTCTGTAGAAACGATCTCAAATCTTCCGGTAAATCCTCCATAACAGCAGAAATAAAAAAACGAACGAACTAAGCCTATATAAGGGAAAACCTGCTATTTTAATTATTACCAAAACAACGCTGGGAAGAAAATACACCAAACCTCAAACTAAGAGGATAAACGCTTCTGTTTTGGTGCACATGTTTCGCAGCGCGACGTCATATAAACACGACACTGACGTAAGACCAAAGACTGTCCAGCGAAATGCCAGAAACGATTGTTTTTAAAGCAACGAAGTCGTATGAAATTTTAAAGTAATCTCAGAATTTATATATTGGCTCTTATATAATCAGTATTTAGAATAATGAAATATTCGGAGCCGAAACAGCAGCAGGTTTATATTTCTGATGAGGCGCGTTATTGGACGCTCGCGACAGTCAGCT
The DNA here is from genome assembly GCF_023724105.1 of Carassius gibelio. Lineage (NCBI taxonomy): Eukaryota > Metazoa > Chordata > Actinopteri > Cypriniformes > Cyprinidae > Carassius > Carassius gibelio. The sequence continues at coordinate 10,508,249 of NC_068400.1, read as the reverse complement.
GATACTGAGCTGTTATAATCTCTTTCGCGTTCACTCTTATTTACCGTGTACCCTTTTTAAACACACATGTAGCATATTTATAAAGACGTGAATATTATACATTCTCTTCTGCGTGTCTACTAATTGTAGGTAAGTGTCTAAAGAGTGTTGTAAAGATGTCTGGACCGAACGGAGATCCTGATGTTTCAGTTGATGATGGAATCATTGAAGATGAAGATGAATTCAACGAAGAAGGTATTCATTAATGACGATCTTAAATCATGCGATCTCAATCTCATTACTGTAACATATCTCTCCAATGAGTTTGTAATTCTATTATTCTCATGAGTTTTAATGAAATTATTTTAATGAAATTACTTTTAGTAGTTTCTGACTAATACAATATATATATATATATATATTTTTTTTTTTTCCCAGTTATATTTTATAATATTCTTCTCAAATTAATAAAATTATATTGTTATTAATAATGAAATAAAATCCAGTAAAAAATATTAATAGTGTTTTAATATTTATTAACAATGATAAAATATAATAAAAATTATTTATTCATGATTATAATTATCATAAGTAACATATTCATTTTAACTATATAAACATTTTATAAAATTTGTATTGTATTATTCATTATATTTATTAATTTACTTAAATATAATTTTATGTCAGTATTTCTTGATAATTATATATAAAAAATATTATTAAGAAGTATTTTTATATATGTGTTTGTGTTCCGTATATAATTTATATAGTTACTTCATAATTAAATTTTATTATTTAATATTATTTATTATTTTCATTATTCATTACAAATTTTTTGTGTCTGTATAAAATTAAAATGTATTATAATGTGAAAATAATTATAGATATATCTAATATAACAGTGTATAACATATGCAGTAAAAACAGTTGGAGTCAGACTGTATTAGGTGCAATATGGACGCAGGGATCATGTGTAAGAATGAATGAATGAGAGTGAGTGAGTGAGGTCTGATGTGTGTCTGTCTGCTGTTTGATCAGAATACGCAGCGATCGACTCCATGCTGGATCAGATCAACTCCTGTCTGGACGACATCGAGGAGAGGAACGACGCTCTGAACGGGAAACTGCACGAGCTGCTGGAGTCCAACAGACAGGCTCGGAGAGAGTTCAGAGAACAGCTTCCTCCTCCTCCTCTTCCTCCTGATGAAGAGTCAGAGTCCACCGGAGACTAGAGGAACACGTCTCAGTGCACCACTAGTGTAGAACATGTGTCGACTGTCTAAACTGTGCTGTATTAGATTAAAGCCTCGAATGGCTTATTACTTTCATATGAATATGTGACAGAGTTAATATAGTCAACTATAAGTATGCAACAATACAGATAGTATTGTATAGATAAGCCGTTATTATCCTGGACACCAGAGGGCGCCCTCGCGCTGAAAATCTACCCATGCATCACAGAAGTAATAGAACTGAGGATGTTCCAGATATACTTGGCATTACATTTCTTTCTGATTCTGATAAAGACAATTACTATCATCGTACCTGAATAAAAAAAAGATAAGTTAAGATAACGATAAATGTTTTGAATGATGAAAAGAAGGGCAATAAAGACTCTCCCGTGACGATATGGGAGTATAAATGTATTTCTAATGGACGTATTCTATTCTGTCTCCTTTTGTGATAAGCAGCCACATCAAGTTCTTTTTCAAACACTCGACTGATGTTGTGAAGTACAAACTAGTTCTAATGTTCTCTTTTGTTGGACGACAGGTTTGTCATCAGAAGGGAAGACGAGTGGATGTGTTGCTTTTCAATCCCTAAAAACATTTGTTACTTGAAATAAATAACATTTTTAAAATAAAAATATATAAAAGCATTACCTATAGATGGCATAATTTATCCTTTAAATTGTTTAACAAAAATAATACGAATATAAATAAAACCAATGCCCACATATTGACAAAAAACCTACTAAAAATGAGAAAAACACAATAATAAACGTTAAACTTTAACTCGACATGAAAAGAGAACATATTAGAATATAAATTAACTTAAAATCAAAACAAAAAATGTTAAAAAATATATTAAAAACAAATGAGTTCAAAATATTAAAAGCTGTAGTAGCATCTCACCATACTAAAATAACACTGATATGGGAAAACAATTATAAATAAAATGATAAAGGATGTAAACATGTTTTAAAGGTCATAAATAAATCCAGGAGTCATTGTAATCATCAAATATTTTAATAGAAATTAAAACGAGCCAAAAGCAGCAAACAAACATGGAAAAGACATGAAGCGCAGCTGTCAGCTGTTGAATAAAACCTGGCTCTGATCTGACGGTCAGCTTTAGGATTAGCTTGCCTTAAACCCCAGGTGTCATCTGCTCATGATGAGAGTCAAGATTTACTGTTATTCCCTCCACATCAGTGAATCAGAGCGACTCCACTAAACAAACAGTGACTACTGGGAACCAGTCTGATGGCTGCTTTTCAAAAAACACAAAACTTTTGAGCGGTTCCTTTAAAACTTCAACATTATTCTGGCAATGACAAACTAAATCATCAAATGAAGCAGCAGCGATCATACAATCAGTAACATTTACTGTAATCTGAATACAGTACAGAGATCATCTCTAGATCTGATCACATGCATCTGATGATCAATGTCTTCCTGTCGAAGAGAACACGACCTGCTCACATTTCACCCCAAAACCAATGATAAACAAAAAAGTACTTATGCATCAGGGTGGTGTTGTTACACTGCCGGTGATTACAAATACAGCATAAACGTAATTACAAAACAAAGATCTGAAAAAGAAAAAAAAGTAAAAATGTGTTTAATTGTCATGTAAATATGGTGACAATGCAACAAAAAAAATACTAAAATTGGCTTAAGTTCAGATGTCCATTTCTTTGGCTTTGGGGTGAAATGCGGTCTGATGCTGTATGGAGTGAGAAGAGTTTAGTTGTTAATATAAAAGCTGCTGGTTTTGATCGAGTCTGCTGATGTCTCAAGTGTTCAACACACACACACACACACACACACACTCCTCTGATATACAGCTGCCACAAACACAAGAATCACACACACGTCCAGGTCAACTTCCACTCCTAAATGCTCAGAAGAAAAAAAGAAATCAACTTTTACTCCAAAGGAAGCATACTTAGATCAATACTTTTTTTAAAGTCTTTTCCATGCTTATTATGCACATTTTAATCCCCAATTCTTATCATGATAAAAATTATCTATATACTGTATTTTTCGGACTATAAGTCGCACCTGAGTATAAGTCGCATCAGTCCAAAAATACGTCATGATGAGGAAAAAAACAAAGTCGCATTCATTTAGAACCAAGCACCAAGAGAAAACATTACCGTCTCCGGCCGCGAGAGGGCGCTCTATGTCTTCAGTGTAGACTACAGGAGAACTGAGCAGCATAGAGCGCCCTCTGGCGGCTGGAGACGGTAATGTTTTCTCCTGGTTCATTTCTCTTAATTTTGATAAATAAGTCGCACCTAACTATAAGTCGCAGGACCAGCCAAACTATGAAAAAAAGTGTGACTTATAGTCTGGAAAATACGGTATATATATACACATAAAGCATTCAGATGTTTTAGCTTGTATTAGTTAATTTATTAATTGTAACTATTGTCAAATGTTTTTCTCATTACTGGAATTGTACTTCTAGTTTATTGTAATATTACACTATATAAATATAATTTTAAGTGTTTTTTTAGAACTGAGATTGAGGGGACAATGTGCTTAATGGTCATGAAAATAATGTCAGTAGAAAACAAAAAATCCTAAGAATTGGCTTCATTTTCTTGATGCAAAATATAATTTTCTTCTCTCTTTCTTTCATGTTTTGTGAGATTGTCCAGAAACACACTCAGCTGGACAGACCTTCACTAAACTCGAAGCGCTAGTCCTGTGTGTTGCTCAGAACAGTGTGTGTGTGTGTGTGTGTGTGTGTGACACAGTCAGATGTGTTTCAGTTCTGCTACATTCTAGAGTCTCTCAGAAAACAGCACCAAAACCACACACTGATCATGTAACGCAAAATCTTTCTGTCTGCACACCATATTATTCATTTTTTAAGATTAAAAACCGCACACATTAAATTCAGTGGAGCGACTGTTTTGCTATAATGCTATTTTATCTTTGTGGTAACGAGGATCATATTTCACATCACTGTAACGGAGAACTGGGGAGAAGCTGTGCAATTATCATCAAACATTAAATGAGAATTCAGGGACAGTTCAATAAATAATGGTCCTAAAAGCATATTTATTATATATAACTAATAATATATTTATATACCGTCTTTTTCGGACTTTAAGTCGCATTTATTTAGAACCAAGAGAAAACATTACCATCTCCAGCCGCTAGAGGGCGCTCTATGTGTTCAGTGTAGACTACAGGAGAACTGAGCAGCATAGAGCGCCCTCTGGCGGCTGGAGACGGTAATGTTTTCTCTTGGTTCATGTCAAATTAATTTTGAGAAATAAGTCGCACCTGACTATAATTCGCAGGACCAGCCAAACTATGAAAAAAAGTGTGACTTATAGTCCGGAAAATACGGTATGTAAAACATAAATATAATTATATATTAAAAACATTATATATATATATATATATATATATATGTGTGTGTGTGTGTATATATATATATATATATATATATATATATATATATATATATATCTCAATCATACATACACATACTTATGTATATATATATAAATGCTGCAAAAAAGATTTTTACTTAGATGTTTTTGTCTGGTTTTCAATACATATCTAAAATGATTTTCTATTAAAGTCAAAATGAAGTCATTTTTTGCTTAGAACAAGTTTTCTGTTTAAAATAACAGTATTGTGCTTACATCACTGGCAGATTCTTATACTTGTTCGAAGCAAAAACTGACTTTTTAAACAAAATCCTTCGGCTGGAAACAAGACAAAGACAATCTCAGTTAGAAAAGCATTTTTTTGCAGTGTGTACATATTTATTAAATGCTGGAGAATTGCTTTAAAAAGAGCTGTTTTCAGAATTCTCATGTAATTCTGATGATAAATCTGGATGTAGATCTTGTTGGTTTTGGGCTGGACTGAGCTGAACATGTTAATGAAGCGTATCCCATCATTCCCTTCTCCTGACAAACAGGACGGGTGCTTTCACTAGGGTCCTCTGAAGTGTGTGTCAGCGTCGTCTCGCTCCTCGTCCTCGTCTCTTAGCAGGAGTGCGGCCGCGGCCCCGGACGCTCTTCCCCTCGGGCTCCGCCTCTTCCTGTGCGTGCGGCTGCACTTCCTGTGTGCAGCTGGGAGGTGAGGTGCTGCAGGAGGCTGGGGTCTTCGTGAGGACTGACGTCTGATCTGGACTCGAGACGGAGTCTTCCTGCTTCAGTAAAGCTTTGTAACGCTGCACGACCAATAATACCTGATCAGTTATGAGGAAGCGGCTCAACAGGAAACACTATTCTCACGCTTTCACAACATGATCTAAAATAGGATATTTAATACAGTGTTACATAAAACTAGTGCTGTCAGTTCATCGCATCCTAAATCAAAGTCTTTGTTAACAAGATGATAGCATTTCTGCAAGAAGTGTTTGTGTGGCACAACACAATGAGAATATGCCTCTAGAACAGCTCCACATGACTGAGACTCACCTTCAGATTCTGGAAGTGTGTGAGCGTCTTGCAGTGTGTGTGTCGAGCCGAAGACTCAAAGTGATAGAACTGACCACAGAGACGACAGAGGAAACCAGCCACGGGCACCACGAAACTGGAGCCTGGCACAGACACACGGCTCATTACAGATCGAGCTGATCAACTCACCTCACACCTCACACAAACTAGACTTTAGCAACTAAAGCTTTAGGATTGAAGGAGCTTTACAGATTTTCATTGGAGATAAAGACAAAAATATAACTTTTTTTTGTTGTGCATGCAACATTTAACACTGCTTTAATACTTTTTAAAGCTTTAATTTGAAGAAAGGTGAAATAAGACCTATAACCTGCAGAAAAACCTTGAATAACTGAAATAATAAGTGACCCTGGAGCACAGAACCAGTCATAAGGGTCAAATTTCTAAATTGAGATGTATGCATCATCATCATCTGAATAAATGATCTCTCCAGTGATGTGTGGTTTGTTCGGAGGACAATATCTGTCAGATTGTCAACTATTAGAAAATCTGGAATCTGAGGGAGCAAAAAAATCTAAATATTGAGAAAATCATCTTTAAAGTTGTTCAGATGAAGTTCTTAGCAATGCATATTACTAATCAAACATTAAGTTTTGATATATTTACAGTAAGAAAGTTACTAAATATCTTCATGAATATGATCTTTCCTTAATATCCTAATGATTTTTAAAAAAACTGACAAATGTACAGTGTATTTTTGATTATTGCTACTAATATACCTGTGCTACTGATGACTGCAGAGACACAGATGAACTAAAAAATCCCTCAAAAACATTTGAAGACAGTGTCTTCTCGTACAGGTGCATCTCAAAAAATAGTTTTTTGTAACTTATTTTAAAAAGTGATACATGTGATGAATCTAGAATATATGAAAGATTCACTTTTTGAAACAACTTTTTCACAATGTTCTGATTTTCAGAGATGCACCGGTATATTTGGTGAGGAACGTGTCTCTGATGATGACCCACCGTACACTGTGTCCGAGTCGAACTCCTCGTCTTCGGTCAGATCCTCCAGTGTGACCTCCATCTGCGCAGACAGACCCTCCTGCAGGAGACACACACACACAGAGTCACAGCAGCTCACACACACACACACACACGTCACAGCAGCTCACACACACACACACACACACACAGCTGGGGCGATCCTTCACCTTCCCGTTCTCCTCTTCCTCCCTCTCCTCATCGCTGCACTCTCCGTCCTCTTCACCCAGAAACATGTCGGTGTTCATCTGATCCGACTCCTTCCACAGCTGAGCACACACACAGAACACAGCAGCGTTCACACTGAGGTCAGCACTTCCTCTTCCTGTCTTCAATTACATCTTCATTTTACAATTTCATTTTAGGGCCTTACAAAATCAGTTGTATTCTTTTTTTCAAAATTCCACTAAAAAAGATTTCACTAGAATTTTTCTGGATTCCGGCATTTGTTTCTTTTCTTTTTCTGGAGTCTGTTTTCCTCCTCCATTTTTACATTTTCTGGACTTTGTTTGTTTGTTTTGTTTTAGCATGTCTAATTATTAGAATGCATAAAACCAACTTAATTTATTCTAACTTATTCGTACAAAACTCCTATAAACCGTTTTTATTTCCACTATCACAGTTTCTGTTAATATTTTTGAATTAGATATTATTTTTTGATTTCATTTTCATTTTAGTTAAAGGCTACGTCATTCTGTTTTGTGTTTTTGTCATTTTTGTATATCTACATAGTTTTTATGTTATTTGTTACTTAAGCACTTCAAATTAAACAAAATGAAAATCAGAAAGGCTGCCTTGGCTACTAGCTGAAATTAATTATTTTATACATTTTTAATAAAACAAATTTTTTTTTTTTTACTTGAAATAAAACAAACTCAAATGAAATAATAAAACAAACACTTCAGTTCAGCTAGTTGCCCATGCAACTTTTCTCATTTTCATTTAGTTTAACTAGATCTGAAAGAACTGAAATAACCAAAACGGAAATACTAAATAAAAACTATTTAGATATTTAAAAAAAAAAAAAAGTCCAAAATGCACAAGAATTTCAACTAAAATGAAAATGAATACAAAAATTTTTCAAAAGAAAATTCTAAATATTAATAAAAAGGATAATAATCTAAATTATACTAAAACAACACTGTTTTACGTTGAAAAAATATATTGAGCGGGATCTACTTTGTAACAACTTTCACTCAAAAACGGCTCATTTTAATGCATTTGAAGAGTGAAGGATCTAATCTGATTCAGGGTGTATCAGGACATAATCCCTCCTCCTCTGGTCATCACCTGCTGGACTCGCTGCTGGTGCTCCGGAGACTGCATGTGCTCCACAAACTCTCTGTGTGTCCTGAAGTGCAGCTTACAGACGGTGCAGCTGGAGCTGGACGAGCGGATGCAGCGCTGCACACACACACACACACACACACACACATTCATCAGATTGGGGTTGGAGCTGGGTAGATTACTTACAAAGTGTAACCTGTTACTGAATCCAAATTACATATGGAGTTAATGCCTACAAAACATCTCAAAGGGACCACAACGAGCTACTTCCTGGGTTGATGACATCACAAACCCTGACATTTAAATACAATTTCTGCATTTAGTAGACGCTTTTATCCAAAGCGGTTTACATAGCATTCATTCTAACAATTTTCTCCTATCATGTGTTCCCTGTGATTCGAATTGCATTCAAATTTTAATGCAATGCTCAACCACTTGAGCTACAGGAACACATTTACATAAACCCCGCCCCCAGGAACATGCAGCAAAGGGGGCGGGGCCATGTTGTGCTGCTTTAAAGAATAGGAAGTGTTGTTCCCACGCTGTAAAAACTAGAGGTGCATGCATGGAAAAAATCTATTGATATACAAATCGTGATTCTGTCGTCTAATGATTCCAATGAATTCACGAGTTTCACAATCAATGTCCTGAAGCAGCAGTCTTTAATCCTGTTCCTCGTGTTCCCTGCTCATTCAGATCCTCAGCTCAGCTACAGCAATGAACTGTGTATAGACAGAGTTATGAGCCCTGGTTAGGAGTCATGGCTGTTCACCTTGTGCTCCGTGGTTCTGCGATGCTCCATGACGTTGGTGGTGAAGTGCGTCTGGCAGGTGGAGCACCATCTCTGCAGACCTGCTCTCTTCTCACTGAGACAGAACAGACCGTATGGAATATTAACTGCTAGTAATGCACCAAAAATGTGCCAACCGGAAAAATGCATTTTCAGTGAATGGGTGCCGTCAGAATGAGAGTCCAAACAGCTGATAAGAAGTCTGCTGTTGTCTCTCACAGATTAGTTTAGATTTGTTTAAACGCTGCTTGATCTGTGCAGATTTCTCTCCTGATTCAGACCAGAACACTTTTTCACTGGAGGAAGTGTTATTCTGGATTATAGACTCTATGTATTTGAGTTAAAATCATCTTAATGCTGAATTTGTTTCATCTTTCGTCTTCTCCAGATGTTCACTGATGGACTGGAGTGCTGTGGATTATTGTGATGTTTTTATCAGACTCTCATTCTGACGGCACCCATTCACTAATTCACTCACCCGTCTCTGTGAGCTCCTTGCAGGGTCTCCTGGACTCGCGGCAGCAGGGTTACGAGACACGCGTTGCTCATGTGCTGGATCTCCATCATCTTCTGCTGGTGCGTCAGGCCGTTCATATGGCTCTGGAAATTCTACACATTTATATTCACAGTTAAGCTTTTAACAGACGTGTTCATCAAGAGTGGAACAAAAGCAGTCGGTCAAACTGGTTATCAGTAAAAAGCAACATGATCAATGCACCAATCACGCTGCTAATATACCAGGTCATGTAAACAATTAAAGCCGAGCGATATCTGAGAAACTCACTTGCTGGTTATGGCAAGTGATGTTGCAAATATAGCAGAAGAACTTGTTGGAGGTCTCTGTTTCTCCGTCTTTGACCTCCTCAGGAGTGTCTGAGGTCTCCTTGATCTCAAGCACTGAATCAGAGACCGTGTTCTCGTCTGGACCGTCACTGATCTGCTGCTCGACGTCTTTATCTGGAGCTTCTGTGCTTTCAACCTGATGAAGAGCAACAAACAAGACATTATCTGAAGAAAGGGAGTTCTTCTGGACACATCGGTGTGCATCTGTGTGACCGTTTCACCTGTTTTATAACAGAAACGGTGTGTGTGGTCACTTAGATATTCAGAGATGATGGTACAAACCTCGGCCGCTTGACTCGGTTCATCTGCTTCAGCGTCCACGTCTCCTCCCTCCTGCAGAGTGAGCTCTGAAACACAGGAGGAGCAGTGTGAGCTCAGAACACATCACCTCACACTCATACAAAAAATAAGAAACCATATAGACATAATGAAAAAAAAACACACAAAAAAACACTATTTTACCTGCAGGATCTGGGCTCTTATACTCCGCACTTTGAGCTGATTCTGTCTCCACAGGCTCCTCTGACCTGCACAAACACACAAACCACATGACTTTCCTAAATCAACCTTCACTCTTAATGAAAGAAGTCAAACATCTGACTTGTGCATGAAGAATAAGTCAAAAGGACATTTCTGAGATGAATTCAGAGACGTGAAGGCACTGACTCTTGTGTTTTGTGTTTTTTGGCCGCTGGTTCATCGGGCTGCTCTGAAGACTCCTGACATCCCGGATCTGCTGTTCACATCAAAACACAAACGCTTTATGATTTATGGCCATCAAAACTCAACATATTTAAAAAAAAAACAATCATTCAAGTCTGAAAATATAGATTAAAATGGCTCTGATTGAATCTATTCCATTACTTTTTGTAGAATAGTGTTGAAATGTACTTTGCTTCCCAAAAAAACTCCCCATAAACAGTAGCACTGCATTAAAAATAATGCAAATAATATCTTATATACTTAATTTGATGATGCACATCTAAAAATATGAATAAAACTTCCATCAGTTATTAAACTAAACGTATGTTTCAGCTTTAATGCACTTATCAAAACAAAAACAGACACGTCTCAAGCTTTGATTTGAATGATACAAATGTGCTCAAAATGTATCATTTAACTTACAATCCTCAAAGGAGTGGAAACATATTTAAATATTTAATGTCAAAGAACTTTACATGAACACAAGTTAATAAGATTTTCTGTGGCCGTTATCCTTTCTTTTTTTGATGCAGTAAAAGCAGAAAACATCTGTGTCATGTTTGCATTTTCTTTTATTACTGGCCATAACTTTAACCTTGAAATCAGGATAAAACAGTAAACTGAAAAAGAATATAAAATAATATGAAAAAGGAGTGATAACTGAACAAATGGTTGTAATCTGGCTCAGGTTCAGACAGGAATCGTGTCTTTGTGGTGTTTTTCTGCTGATTAAAGGAGAATACAATGTGTCTACTGTGATCCCTTTAAACAGAACAGATTCTGTGAATACTTGAAAACTGTAATTCTGTGCATATTCATCAGGAACACTTACTTCGGATAACAAGAGGAGACAAACAAGGATCATTTTAGACATTTAATTACTGTTTAGAGCATTGGGATCGTTAGACCAGGGCTTAATGAACATTTTTGCGAAAACCTCGACAAAGATGATTTTCTCAATATTTAGATTTTTTTGCTCCCTCAGATTCCAGATTTTCAAATAGTTGTATCTCAGACAAATATTGTCCTCCGAACAAACCACACATCACTGGAGAGATCATTTATTCAAGGCTATATAATGTATTTAAAAAAAAACATGTTTTCTCCAAAACATTCCTCCTTTACTGCTCTTGATTTCTGTACAGATTCGGTTCATTCACCTCTGCTGCTGCTGCTGCTGGCTTCTGATTGGCTGCCCGCAGATTTCTGCTCGTTTTCCCTCTTTCTGTCCGGCTGACGAGCCTGAAACTCCTGCGTGTGTTCAGAGAGCCACAGAGAGTGTTTTTTATCAAACACATCAGGTAAAATCAGTATTGAACAGGTCACCATGTTTCTCAGTGAATATATTCCTAAAGGTGTCGGTGATAAACCCAGTACTCCATACATACAAAAACAAAACAAATAAGTTCAGAAATGTTTTTCTTTGTATGTATATAGTTCTTGGGTTGTTACCGACAGCTGATGTGGAAAAAAGTTGAACACACACACACACACACTCACGTTGGTGTAATAGCGCGCGTGTGGCGTGAAGTGGCGCTGGAATCCCATGTGTGGGGTCTTGATGGCGACTCCCATCGGGACGGGTCCCAGAAGAGACGCTCTGGAGCCCGCAGTGAAGAACTGAGGAAACTGCTGGCCCCCCATCGCAAAGCCACGCATGCCACCCGCTTCACACAGCACCCAAAACACCAACACAACAGTCAATACACACTGACAGGAGGAGGACAGGGGAAGACAAGGGCTGAAACATATCACACCAGGGCTTACAGAAACTGATCAATAAAAATTCCAGGACTTTCCAAGCACTACTTTTTTGGACTGAATCAGAAACCTTACTTATAAAACTATTTTATTAGTATCTCTCAAATTTGACTAAACTAATAAATCTAAATGGCACAAATAAAGTGCAGCACAAAAGCATGCAATGACTGTGTCAACTTTAACATCTGAAAGGATATTATGGTAAAGTTATCGTTTTCCTTTTTTTTTTAAAATGACAGAATATTTTTCATTTAAAACACATAAATCAAAACAATGCAGTTGCATTTTAAACCATTTTAACTAATCTAGGGCTGTAACTAATGATCATTTTGGTAATCTACTGATTATTTTGACAATTGAGTAATCAGATTTTTTTAAACCCAAGTGAAAAACAGGCTTTAGTATGAATATTTATATATAAACTAACGATGAGGCAATAAAAAATTAACATGGTTTTAATGAACAACCTGATAAAATAGGCCTACGTAATAAACCTACACAAATTGTGAACATAACCAACTTAGGTTTATTATGCATTATAACAAATACCTGTAGAGGGCACAAACGGACTGGCCATGCTTCACTTTAAAGCGTGTTTTAAGGACATTCAAATACATGCAATTTTAATATTTGGCCAACTGCAAACTCAGAGCAAGGGTTTGAACTTTTATTTTGAAATAATGATGTACAACAAATCCCATATTTAGGCGTCGGCATAGGTTTATATATGATTCATGTTACAAATCTAGTGAGATAACATGCACTGTTTTCCCAAATTAATGTTAAGCATCACAAACTCGCAGCATATGCAGAGGAAGAGTTTGTGGACCGAGCGAAAAGATTGTTTATTGAAGAAAAAAAACACTTATTTTATATATACTGCCCTTTAAAAGTCTTTTTCAAGTACCTTCTCAAAAATATAGCTTTCAAGGGTTTCCAGGACTTAAAATACAAAAAAAGTCAAATTCAAGCACTTTAAGCACCTTGAATAAACCCTAAAATCACAAAAATATTATATTTTATTTCGGAACGAATAACTGTATTGGAATCACTACAAAGAATAACGAGAGTTACACATATACATTCAAAAGTAAAATATCTGGATGCCTTGTAGAAATACTACGAATAATCATGCATAAAATATTTTTTATACATTTTTCATGTGTAATTGTCTAAGTAATAAAATGAACAAATACATGAAGGTTTTAGAAAGAAGCTTCATTTTAGCTTTGATTTCGATTTTCGATTCAATTATGCTTACTTCATAACTAATTATATAGTCCATTTATACATCTAATGTAGGTTATTAAGAGAGTACTACTTGAAAAGAGAAAAAAACATCAATATCAGAGCTACTATAGTTAGCTAAAATTAAAAGCACACACACAAAAAAAAAATAATTCCATGAAATGAAAAATCTAAAATCTAAAATCTAATGTGCTGCTTATGACTGCGTTTGTGCTGCAGGGTCACCTATAGTGTGTGTTATATTGTGATGCATGAGTTTACCCTGCATCTGCTGCATGAGCAGCGCCCCCTGCAGCATGGGGTTGGGAGCGATGATGGCCTGCGTGGCTGAACACAGGTTCACCATACGAGCAGAAGCAGGAGATGGAGCAGGAACTGCCATGGGCCTGAAAACACAAGCACAGTGCTGATCAACTCATGCATTTCCATAACTCATCACAATATAAACTGAGTTATGTTATACAGTAAAACCAAATTTATTCAGACACCTTTAACATCTCATTATTACAGTGTATTCACGATAGTAAAAAAAAAAAAGGTAATATATCCAATGTTAATGCATGAAATTTACATGATTTGAAACGCACTTAACGTCCAGTAATCTCTATGTGCTTTTGTAAATAAACAAAGTATCAGCTTTAAAACTATGTTAAATTCAAACGAAATTCAGACAGTTAACGCGGCAGCATTTTGTCGACATAACAAAAGTAGTTTTCTCATTATAAAAACTTATTTTCACAGGATCTAGACATAAGAGTTGTTTTTTCATCTAAACGACAATTTTCTCGTTTATCTCGACGTAACGAGAGTTGTTTTCTCTTTATAACGATTACATTTTCTCATGATCTCGACATAACGAAAGTTGTTTTCTCGTAATGATGACTTAATTTTCTTGTGATCTCGACATAACGAAAGTTGTTTTCTCATAACAAGAGTGGTTTTCTCTTTATAACGACTTAATTTTCTCGTGATCTCGACATAACGGAAGTTGTTTTCTCATTATGCTGACTTAATTTTCTCATGATCTCGACATAACGAAAATTGTTTTCTCATTATGGCGACTTAATTTTCTCGTGATCTCGACATAACGAAATCTTTCTCATAATGACGACTGATTTTTTTAGTTTATCTTGACACGAGTTGTTTTCTATTTATAACGACTATATTTTCCAGTGCTCTCGACATAAAGAAAGTTGTTTTCTCATAATGAGGGCTTAATTTTCTCGTGATCTCGACATACCGAAAGTTGTTTTCTCTTTATAACAACTTAATTTTCTCGTGATCTCGACATACCGAAAGTTGTTTTCTCTTTATAACAACTTAATTTTCTCGTGATCTCGACATACCGAAAGTTGTTTTCTCTTTATAACAACTTAATTTTCTCGTGATCTCGGCATAACGAAAGTGGTTTTATCGTTATGGCGACTTAATTTTCTCGTGATCGACATAACAAAAGTTGTTTTATCATTATGACGATTACATTTTCTTGTGATCTCGACATAACAAAAGTTGTTTTCTTGTAATGACGACTTAATTTTCTTGTGATCTCAACATAACAAAAGTTATTTTCTTGTAATGACGACATAATATTCCTGTGATCTCGACATAACGCAAGCTGTTCTCTCGTTATGACTATTTAATTTTCTAATTTATCTCAACATAATGAAAGTTGTTTTCTCTTTATAATGACTTAATTTTCTTGTTTGTCTCGACATAACGAGTTTTTTTCTCGTTATGAAGACTTAATTTTATCGTGATCTCGACATAACGAAAGTTGTTTTCTCGTTATGACGATTACATTTTCTCGTGATCTCGACATAACGAAAGTTGTTTTCTCGTAATGATGACTTAATTTTCTGGTGATCGACCTAACGAAAGCTGTTTTCTCGTTATAATGGTCAAATTATCTCATGATCTCGACATAACGAAAGTCATTTTCTCTTTATAACGACTTAATTTTCTCATGATCTCGACATAACAAGAGTTGTTTTCACGATATATGGTAATATGATAATGTTAATGCATGAACTCCACATTATTTGAAGCGCACTTAGCATCTAGTAATCTCTTTGTGCTTTTGTTACTTTTTATTAGCTTTATTAGCTTTATTTTATTAGCTTTTATCAGCTTTAAAACTATGGCAAATTCATAATGAAATTCAGAATGTTAGCATTTTGTCCAAGCAATAATTAAAGGACACATTTCATTTATACTTTGCCTTAAAATTTATTTTGTTAAAATAAAATGGTGAATAGAATCGTTTCATGGCTAATAAAGAGTAAGAGATGTGGAGAGCTCTGGTGTAGAGTGTGACGAAAGCGAAGGGTCTGTGCTGGAGTGATGATGAACTGCCTTTAACATTTTGCATTACTGACACACTGTTTTCCTAATGAATGTTGTTCAGTTGCTTTGAGTATTTTGTTTAAAGCGCTATATAAATAAAGGTGACTTGACTTGAGTGTGTGTGTGTTGAGAGTACCGTGTGTGTGTGTGTGTGATGTGATGAGTAGGAGGAGGCTGTGGTGGAGGAGGAGGTGGAGGAGGAGTCTGCTGCTGAAACAGATGCTGAAGCTGCCGCAGATGCTGATGAAACTGATGCTGCTGCTGCTGCTGGTGAGGGTTAAACATGCTGATGTCTGAGAGAAAACACACAGAACACGCTTTAACATCACAACATCACACTCCTGTGTTTAACCGATGCTTTTATCCAAAGAGGAGCATCAGCAATCCATAAGAGTGTATGACTACAACTAAAATTGTACATGATATGACGTCAACATATATGATGGAAGCCCATTTCCAAAACAGAATTAAAAATTAATGTGTTAAAGTGCATTTTTATCTCACAATTTTGTGTTGTTGACGTCTCTCAATTCTAGCTTTTATTTTGTGCAGAATTGCAAGACATAGGTAACAGTGATGCGCGGGACAATGTATAAATAACCAGCACCCGACCGACGTTTTCAACTAACCCACCCACAACTCGGAAAACAGCAAAAAAATAAAAATAACTTTTTTTTACCCGACCCGCCTTTTTAAAAAGCAGTAAATGTTCATCGTATCGTCATTGGGCAATAGGAAAGTAGGCAAAACTAGGCAAAAAAAAAAACAAAATAACAAACAACAACAACAAAACTTAATATATTATAATTTTGTCAAGAATTATAAAAAATTGTCAGTAAGCTCATAATTTGTTCTAAAATATTCTAGTCTGGCTATGTCTATTTGTATGTTTCTGCAAGGTCAGCAGACATTGAGGCTCGGGTTTGTTCCGATCAGAGCTCGTGAGCGGAGAGCCCATTTCTGAATATCCCGATCCGCTCGCTAATTCCGTGGGGTCTCACTCAACACTAAATGGCCTGCTGGTTCGAAAATATGCAGGGAGTCATTTTAATGTTTAGTAATAAACTGGTGTTTTCTGTGTCGCTGCAAAGATGAAGTTGACGATGCAGACTCGCCATGAACTCCAGAGAGAAATTCACATTACATATGGATTACATCATCAGAGAGAAGCCCGTTTATTTTGGTTTGAATATTTTCGTTTAAAAGTAGACATTTCAAGCTGTCTGTAAATATATAGCCTATATTTCTCAAATCTCTGAGGCACACGCTGAGTTCACATGCAATGCAAGTGATCGTGCCAGCGCCTTATTACATTGTCTGCTAGGCTATATATCTGCTTCTTATTTATTAAATACGGGCAACTGATTGACAAAACATTGATCAAAATTAAGATACAATTCATGCAAAACGAAAATCTTTTAAAAAGAGTTTTCTATCAAACTTAATGAAGTCGTCCAAATCATGTTTTACCAAAAACAGCGCCGTTGCTCCCCATGCAGTCTTCTTTGCCGCCTCCATCTCTACGTGCAGACTGAGCTCCTGCGTCATCTTCACCAGTTATTCAGCCATGGCATTTTTTATTTCAAACGACCCGACCGACCGCGACCCAAAGATCATTAAAAATATTTTTGGATGACTTGTAACCGCGGGTGACCACGGGTAACCACAGGCACCCGCTCATTTAGGATCAACCCGCGCATCACTGATAGGTAACACTTTTATTAAAACCTTTATGTGTAATGCATTTTCATGAGATTGAACAATGCATTACAAGCCATAATTAATGCATTAAAATTATTGTTATGCATAACGGCTTTAAGTTTCAGCAAACACAGAATCGTGGCTCAAAATTATTTTTTCTGACAATTTTGTTTTTTTTCTGCCACAGAATCAAAAATAAAAAGGTAATTATGACTTTATATTACAATTCTGACTTTCCTCCCCTCGCGACAAAAAACCAGAACTCATTGACACTGCAGTTATCATGATAACTACATTTACATATTTAACAGTATAATAGCAAAAAACTGCTTGTTTTATTGAAAAAGTAAAAAAAGGGTAAATATAACCAACAAAATGTTGTAAAACCAAATGTTTTTGTGCATAAAACCCTGACAAACATTGAAAAAATAAGCCTATTAATATTCAATAGAAAACAAAAGGCTACACAGTGTATAATACATGTATACATACACACACATACATACATACACACACATATATATACACATACATACATACATACACACACATATATATACACACAAACACATTATATATATATATATATATATATATATATATATATATATATATATATATACACACACACACACACACACACACATAAGTAATATATATTTAAGTCAGAGCTATACAACCAGAATTAAAAAAATCAGATGAAGTTAATCCTCTGATAAACATGTAAACATCTACTAGACTGAGCAGATTCTGACCTTCAGTATTTCTAGTTCACTAGAACAATCAATCAAACAACAGCTCAGTCTGTCCGTGTCTCAATCCTCAGACAGCACCCTGAACGAGTGCACCTGCATATAATGAATCAAACGCGAAGTTATCCCCGAGAGAAGCTGTCTAGATTTAGAACAGAGCCGTGGTCTTTATCTGTGTGCTATCCGCTAAGAGCTAGCCGTCCGTAAACACGACAACACCAGCGCGAGCCCCGCAAACCTCTCTCATAATGATCCTATTCTGAACCCTGCGTCTACTGATCTGCAGAATAAAAGATACTCACGAACTCTGCAGCTCTGATTATGAGTTTAATGGGTGAAAATCGAGCGACAGCCTGTTGAATCTTCCTCTGTCACGTTAGCGGCGCTAGAGCTAACCATAGACAGTAAAAGAAATGGACACAGCGACCCCATTGGAACTCAATTGAGACAAATGAAGCCCAGTTTTAGCGTTTTTTAGCACTTCCGTTTCTGACGCGCATACTCAAACGAAGCTTGACGACGTCAGCAACCTGTCTGCCAGATGTAAATCTTCTAGTAGCTGTGCGTGCAAACTGCCATCGTTAATCTTACAGAGACTGCGAGCTTGAGCGGGGAGTTCTTTGTCGTGAGTGAGCAGGAGTAAGTATTCTGATTAATTATTTTGTATAGTATTTTAAAATGTAACGCCAGTACGCCATATTAAGTTAATTGCCTGCGAGCTTCTCCTCTTGTCTGTACGGTAATGCGACAGAGAGCCGAGTGGTTATGACGCAATCGTTAGCCTATTTTTTACAAAAACTGTTTATACGGGGCCATAATGTAACATAGAAGGTAATGGAGCCCTTTATACATTGTCGTGTATCTTTAGAAATAAATAATGGACAAACGAAGTCTTTAAACGCCTCAGATGTAAAGTTATTCGCTGTCAAAGTGACGCCAAAATGAATGGGAGTCAATGGGAATGCTAACGCAAGTGAAGTTCTGCTAAAAGATGGCAGCCCCCGCCCGACTTCAACTTCCGGTCGAGTTCCTTGCCCCTTGGAGCTAACCAACACACTGTCGCCGGTTGGTCTGAGCGTGATCACAGCGAGACACACACAGCGCCCCCAGCAGGACTGGAGGAGCGACAGCGCGTCACAGACAATGCCTAGCTTCATTTACGTATTTATAGTATATTGAGTTCTGTTTATCTGTTCCGCCTGAGCAGCTGAGTCCTTATTCATCTTCAAGATCTGGCTAAAACACATCTCTTCCATATTTTTTGACCCTCTAACTCAGGCACTCTCTATTCTATTCTATTTTATTTATTTTCTTTTTTTGATATATTTTTTTGACCCTCTACATTTGCACTCTCTCTATTCGTTTGCTAACTTGTTTTCTTTTTCTTTTTAAATGCATCAAACACTAGCTTTCTCTATTTTCTTTCTATTGTACTCGTTTTCTTTTTGTTATGTATCTGTATGTTTAATGCATACTTGTGTGTGTGTGTGTGTGTGTGTGTGTGTGTGTGTGTGTGTGAGAAGTCATGTGAAAAAGTTAGGTCACGCTATTGCATTCCATGGTTTTATTTATCCTATCAAGTCCTGGGGAAACTTCTATTTACTTTTCAGAAAACATAATTTTTTTATATAATAATAAAAAAACATAATTTTTTTCTTCATTTGTTTTGTGTTCTCCAATTGTGTAATGACCTGGGGTATTAATATTTTAAGGTTTATCCATTTGTGCGTTATTGTAAAAACGAGTCGTGACAACTGAGGTTTCTGTATTCATGAAATGACGTCAGTCAGGCCAGGTCAGTATCGGCAAAAGGTGATCATAAAAGGGTGTCCAGAAAAAGGCAGAGGTTAGAGCAGGAAGCAAAAGAGCATAGAAAAATAAGCCAAGGCAAGGAAACTCAGAAGACAAGGAAACTCTAGAGATTAGCAATCAAGAGCAATGTGAGCATGCATGTGTATATATAGTGATATATATACAGTGAGACTAATGAGACATAGGTGACAGCAATTGATGATGATTGCAGATGAGATCGGGCAAAGGATTATGGGAAATGGAGTCCTTGTTGAATGGTAAAACTCAGGGATGGAGTGCCTGGTGATCATGACGCTAATATTTGTTTAGTAAACAAACAAACAAATAAATAAATAAGCTTTCATCCTACAACATGAGTAAAATTAAATGAAACGCACATGAAAGGGTTTAAAAAATACTTTCCCCTTTTTATGTCATTCATTCATTTATGCAGTTTTGTACTGGGTTATTAATATCTAAGGTTGTTGTCCATGTGTGCCTTTGAATTATTTAGTAAACAATTAAATAAATTAAAAACAAATACAAATATTATATAAATAATTACAAATAAATACATTGAAATGAAATAAATTGAAATAAATTAAAATATACATTGAAATAGTTAAAAAACTATTACAAATAAATAGATTAAAATGAAAAATAATTAAATAAATTAAACAATTTAAACAAATAAGTAAATAAATAAATATGTTTTTTTTTCAACTAACCTTTCCCTCAGAAAATGCCGTGCATCTCTTGCAAAATGAAGCACTGCATTCAAAATATCACAAACACATCTCAAAAGCAAACATTTGCAAACACCTTTGCCATAATATGAATTCCTGTTAGATTTTAAGTGTTATATTGAGTTCGAATTGTGTTGTGTTTGCCAAAAAAGTGTATTATGAAATTGACAACTGAGTTATTAGTGTATGGTTTTGTAGATATGGTGTGTGCGTCTGCTGTTTGAGTGACAGCTGTCAGAAACTGTGTGACGAGGGAAGATTTTAGTGTGTCAGCAGCTGTTTTTATGCAGTCTATGGTGAGCAGATGAAAAAAAGATACTTAAAAAGCGCGCCACCTATCGACAAAAGAAAAACGGCTCATCATCTCAAAGAGAGAGAGAGCGAGAGAGAGAGAGAGAGAGAGAGATCCGGAAAAATCAATGCAGAAATAAAGCAGCCGAGTCGCTGAAATCTCATTTTCTCCGGTGAAGCTCGAGCAAGACCCGGTGTGTCGCGATGGGGAACCAGGGGATGGAGGACCTGATCCCGCTGGTCAACCGAATGCAGGATGCGTTCTCCGCCATCGGACAGAACGCGAACCTGGACCTGCCGCAGATCGCGGTGGTGGGCGGACAGAGCGCCGGGAAAAGCTCCGTGCTCGAGAACTTCGTGGGGAAGTGAGTCCTTCATTCATTAAAATACACACATCAATCATTAATACGCCATAACAATATAGCGTACGTCGCAGAATTAATCTCATATTACGGTTCAGTCGCAACCCCATCATGCCTCAATGATATGTAAAGGTCATCGTGAGGATCCTGATCATAACCTTTAAATGTTATTGAGGCATGATGCAGGAAAATTCGCTGCAATGGTGAAAATCACCAGCTGTGTTCACAACAACACAACGGAATCTTACATAATCATCCAGCCTATTCTTCATTATGCATTAGTGCGTCACCATAATCACCATTAGTGTGTCCTTTAATAACAATAATAATAATGCACAAGGTCATTAAGGTGAAAACCCATGTAAACACTGTAAGCTCTGGTTCTGTGAAGAAAGAGAGTGAAACATGGATGCTGCTGGGATGATGTTTACTAGAACTGGTTCAACCTGAGATGGGCTTCTGATAAAACGACACAGATCTGCCTTAAACAGCCGTCATCTGCCCTCTTCAATACCATTAGAACACACCACTTAAGATATATAATACAAAGTACATTCCTTATTTGTAGTTTGCTAAATCAGACACTGTTTCATTTGATCAAATGTTTTAAAGTCTTAAAGTTGAGTTTGTGAGTGCAGCATTCAACACCCCGGCAACCCAGAACATCTTAATAAACGTCTAGAAACACCCCGGCAACCCAGAACATCTTAGTAAACGTCTAGAAACACCCCGGCAACCCAGAACATCTTAGTAAATGCCTAGAAACACCCCGGCAACCCAGAACATCTTAGTAAACGTCTAGAAACACCCCGGCAACCCAGAACATCTTAGTAAATGCCTAGAAACACCCCGGCAACCCAGAACATCTTAGTAAACGTCTAAAAACACCACGGCAACCCAGAACATCTTAATAAACGTCTAGAAACACCCCGGCAACCCAGAACATCTTAATAAACGTCTAGAAACACCCCGGCAACCCAGAACATCTTAGTAAACGTCTAGAAACACCCCGGCAACCCAGAACATCTTAATAAACGTCTAGAAACACCCCGGCAACCCAGAACATCTTAATAAACGTCTAGAAACACCCCGGCAACCCAGAACATCTTTGTAAACGTCTAGAAACACCCCAGCAACCCAGAACATCTTTGTAAACGTCTAGAAACACCCCAGCAACCCAGAACATCTTAGTAAACGTCTAGAAACACCCCGGCAACCCAGAACATCTTAATAAACGTTTAGAAAACACCCCGGCAACCCAGAACATCTTAATAAACGTTTAGAAAACACCCCGGCAACCCAGAACATCTTAGTAAACGTCTAGAAACACCCCGGCAACCCAGAACATCTTAGTAAACGTCTAGAAACACCCCGGCAACCCAGAACATCTTAATAAACGTTTAGAAAACACCCCGGCAACCCAGAACATCTTAGTAAACGTTTAGAAAACACCCCGGCAACCCAGAACATCTTAATAAACGTCTAGAAACACCCCGGCAACCCAGAACATCTTAATAAACGTCTAGAAACACCCCGGCAACCCATAACATCTTAATAAACGTCTAGAAACACCCCGGCAACCCAGAACATCTTAGTAAACGTTTAGAAAACACCCCGGCAACCCAGAACATCTTAATAAACATTTAGAAAACACCCCGGCAACCCAGAACATCTTAATAAACGTTTAGAAAACACCCCGGCAACCCAGAACATCTTAGTAAACGTCTAGAAACACCCCGGCAACCCATAACATCTTAATAAACGTCTAGAAACACCCCGGCAACCCAGAACATCTTAGTAAACGTTTAGAAAACACCCCGGCAACCCAGAACATCTTAATAAACGTTTAGAAAACACCCCGGCAACCCAGAACATCTTAGTAAACGTCTAGAAACACCCCGGCAACCCAGAACATCTTAGTAAACGTCTAGAAACACCCCGGCAACCCAGAACATCTTAGTAAACGTCTAGAAACACCCCGGCAACCCAGAACATCTTAGTAAACGTTTAGAAAACACCCCGGCAACCCAGAACATCTTAGTAAACGTCTAGAAACACCCCGGCAACCCAGAACATCTTAATAAACGTTTAGAAAACACCCCGGCAACCCAGAATATCTTAGTAAACGTCTAGAAACACCCCGGCAACCCAGAACATCTTAATAAACGTTTAGAAAACACCCCGGCAACCCAGAACATCTTAGTAAACGTCTAGAAACACCCCGGCAACCCAGAACATCTTAATAAACGTCTAGAAACACCCCGGCAACCCAGAACATATTAATAAACGTTTAGAAAACACCCCGGCAACCCAGAACATATTAATAAACGTTTAGAAAACACCCCAGCAACCCAGAACATCTTAATAAACGTCTAGAAACACCCCGGCAACCCAGAACATCTTAATAAACGTCTAGAAACACCCCGGCAACCCAGAACATCTTAGTAAACGTTTAGAAAACACCCCGGCAACCCAGAACATCTTAATAAACGTTTAGAAAACACCCGGCAACCCAGAACATCTTAGTAAACGTCTAGAAACACCCCGGCAACCCAGAACATCTTAATAAACGTTTAGAAAACACCCCGGCAACCCAGAACATCTTAATAAACGTTTAGAAAACACCCCGGCAACCCAGAACATCTTAGTAAACGTCTAGAAACACCCCGGCAACCCAGAACATCTTAGTAAACGTCTAGAAACACCCCGGCAACCCAGAACATCTTAATAAACGTCTAGAAACACCCCGGCAACCCAGAACATCTTAGTAAACGTTTAGAAAACACCCCGGCAACCCAGAACATCTTAATAAACGTTTAGAAAACACCCCGGCAACCCAGAACATCTTAATAAACGTTTAGAAAACACTCCGGCAACCCAGAACATCTTAGTAAACGTCTAGAAACACC
Organism: Carassius gibelio; assembly: GCF_023724105.1. Classification (NCBI taxonomy): domain Eukaryota; kingdom Metazoa; phylum Chordata; class Actinopteri; order Cypriniformes; family Cyprinidae; genus Carassius; species Carassius gibelio. The sequence goes on along the minus strand of NC_068400.1, from coordinate 10,484,042 downwards.
CCGGCAACCCAGAACATCTTAGTAAACGTCTAGAAACACCCCGGCAACCCAGAACATCTTAATAAACGTCTAGAAACACCCCGGCAACCCAGAACATCTTAGTAAACGTTTAGAAAACACTCCGACAACCCAGAACATCTTAATAAACGTCTAGAAACACCCCGGCAACCCAGAACATCTTAGTAAACGTCTAGAAACACCCCGGCAACCCAGAACATCTTTGTAAAAGTCTAGAAACACCCCGGCAACCCAGAACATCTTAATAAACGTCTAGAAACACCCCGGCAACCCAGAACATCTTAGTAAACGTCTAGAAACACCCCGGCAACCCAGAACATCTTAATAAACGTCTAGAAACACCCCGGCAACCCAGAACATCTTAGTAAACGTCTAGAAACACCCCGGCAACGCAGAACATCTTTGTAAAAGTCTAGAAACACCCCGGCAACCCAGAACATCTTAATAAACGTCTAGAAACACCCCGGCAACCCAGAACATCTTTGTAAAAGTCTAGAAACACCCCGGCAACCCAGAACATCTTAATAAACGTCTAGAAACACCCCGGCAACCCAGAACATCTTAGTAAACGTCTAGAAACACCCCGGCAACCCAGAACATCTTTGTAAAAGTTTAGAAACACCCCGGCAACCCAGAACATCTTAGTAAACGTTTAGAAACACCCCGGCAACCCAGAACATCTTAGTAAACGTCTAGAAACACCCCGGCAACCCAGAACATCTTAATAAACGTCTAGAAACACCCCGGCAACCCAGAACATCTTAGTAAACGTCTAGAAACACCCCGGCAACCCAGAACATCTTTGTAAAAGTCTAGAAACACCCCGGCAACCCAGAACATCTTAGTAAACGTCTAGAAACACCCCGGCAACCCAGAACATCTTAATAAATGTCTAGAAACACCCCGGCAACCCAGAACATCTTAGTAAACGTCTAGAAACACCCCGGCAACCCAGAACATCTTTGTAAAAGTCTAAAAACACCACGGCAACCCAGAACATCTTAGTAAACGTCTAGAAACACCCCGGCAACCCAGAACATCTTAGTAAACGTCTAGAAACACCCCGGCAACCCAGAACATCTTTGTAAAAGTCTAGAAACACCCCGGCAACCCAGAACATCTTAGTAAACGTCTAAAAACACCACGGCAACCCAGAACATCTTAGTAAATGTCTAGAAACACCCCGGCAACCCAGAACATCTTAGTAAACGTCTAGAAACACCCCGGCAACCCAGAACATATTAGTAAACGTCTAGAAACACCCCGGCAACCCAGAACATATTAGTAAACGTCTAGAAACACCCCGGCAACCCAGAACATCTTAGTAAACGTCTAGAAACACCCCGGCAACCCAGAACATCTTAGTAAACGTCTAGAAACACCCCGGCAACCCAGAACATCTTAGTAAACGTCTAGAAACACCCCGGCAACCCAGAACATCTTTGTAAAAGTCTAGAAACACCCCGGCAACCCAGAACATCTTAGTAAACGTCTAGAAACACCCCGGCAACCCAGAACATCTTAGTAAACGTCTAGAAACACCCCGGCAACCCAGAACATCTTAATAAACGTCTAGAAACACCCCGGCAACCCAGAACATCTTAGTAAACGTCTAGAAACACCCCGGCAACCCAGAACATCTTAGTAAACGTCTAGAAACACCCCGGCAACCCAGAACATCTTAGTAAACGTCTAGAAACACCCCGGCAACCCAGAACATCTTTGTAAAAGTCTAGAAACACCCCGGCAACCCAGAACATCTTAGTAAACGTCTAGAAACACCCCGGCAACCCAGAACATCTTAATAAACGTCTAGAAACACCCCGGCAACCCAGAACATCTTAGTAAACGTCTAGAAACACCCCGGCAACCCAGAACATCTTAGTAAACGTCTAGAAACACCCCGGCAACCCAGAACATCTTAGTAAACGTCTAGAAACACCCCGGCAACCCAGAACATCTTAATAAACGTCTAGAAACACCCCGGCAACCCAGAACATCTTAATAAACGTTTAGAAAACACTCCGGCAACCCAGAACATCTTAATAAACGTTTAGAAACACCCCGGCAACCCAGAACATCTTAGTAAACGTCTAGAAACACCCCGGCAACCCAGAACATCTTAGTAAACGTCTAGAAACACCCCGGCAACCCAGAACATCTTAGTAAACGTCTAGTGCAGAAACAGTTCCACATTGACTTCACTCTAAACAGTCTTTATTTAAACAACAGACACGAGACATTTACATCAATGCTCATCATGTTTGTTATCGGACATAAACACTCATCTAGATTCAGTGTGCTGGATCATCTCTGGTCCACGAAGAGGAAGATGGTGGAGCGCTTTGAACCTCGGATGAGCAGCACGCTTTGAGTCGTGCTCGTGTGGTTTTGGGTTGCATGTCTCTCGAGGAGGAATGTTTGCTTGTTCTTTCGGCAGTGTTTATGAATTACTCAGTCTTACACTGCATGATTCAGCAACTATTCCTGCTGAGGGAGCTCCTGTGAGCAGAAAATAAATAAACCTGCTGTTTTCCTTGGACTATATATATGTTAAAAGGTTAGTTCACCCAAAAATGTTTAATTCTGTTATTAATTACTCATTCCGAACCTGTAAGACCACAAATTAATATATTTTTTATGGAACCTGAGGGCTCTCTGACCCTTCATAGACAGCAAGGGAACTAACATGGGCGACACACAGAAACACAGCAAGGAAATGCTGTTAATGTTCAGGATAAAGCGTGCACATGCTGAACGTAACAAAGCTCATTACGTTGATTACATATGTGATGGTCTCCAAAATTGTGGAAGACAGTAACTCAGAGAAGAATTGCTAAATAAATTGTTTGTTTGTTTTTCCGCAAATTATTCTCATAGATTTGTAAAATTAGGGTTGAACCACTGATGTCACATGGACTATTTTACTGATGTCCTTGACATAGACAAGCATTTGAGGAAGTGTCAGTTCCACCCTAAAAACAGAAAGACAAAAATATTGAGACAATAATTTGATGATTTTTAATTCAATGCAACGGAAAGGGATTCATTTTTCAGATCTTCTGAAGGATCAGGACTTGGTACTGGCGTAATGCAGATGGATAGAGGAAGCACAATTTGTTCTCACTATCATTGTCTGCTATTTAAAACTGCCAACATTAACCTTCTATGCTATTGTGACAAAAGCCTCGTCCTATATTTAGACCTAAGGTCAAACAGACTGCAATTATCCTGAACACACACTGATCATAATGTCTTCTAAATCCTGGAAAACAACTAATTAAATCTAAATAAAGATGCACAGGAACAGTCTGTGATGCAGCCTCTAAATAAAGCATCTTATAAATAACAATAAAACATAATGAATGGATGAATGATGCATTTATATAGCATTGTTGTCATATTTATGCAGTATTTGATCTTCATATCTTCATTTACTGCCTGGTGTAATAACCTACATGTCACAGATGTTGCTTGTAATTTCTGCAGGGTTATTACTGTTTAGAAAAATTTATACTTAAAAAAGCTAGTTGCTAAATCAGTATTTATAATTTTCATTTCAAGTTACTAAAAAATAAAACTAAATAGTACAGTCACCATCATGACGTAATTCGTCATCACCATAAAAAGCATAAAAATGGTTATGCAAATGATTGTACGGTTTGCTCATAGTTCATAGAAAGTAAACACGATTTGTAACATCTCTTTAGCTGTTGTACATACGTATTCATTGATATTGTACATAAATCTGTCAATCCAAGCATTACAAACTGTTCGTACACACTTTATGAATGACTAATAAATGAGATCATGCTGGAAAGATCAAAACAACTACCAAATGTCAAATTCTAAAATGCTAATTAAATCAGTAACACACGGCGCCTGCAACACAAGGTCATGGGTTCGATTCCCAGTGAATGCATGAACTTTATACCTTGAATGCAATGCAAGTATCTTTGGATAAAAGCATCTGACAAATGCATTGTAAATCACATTTTACAAATTTATTAGCATTAGTTATCATCTTCCAGAGTAACAATTGCTCATATATAGTAAACGTCATATTTCATAATAGCTGTAGTCTAACTTGACGCTTTGAAAATTAAATGGCATGAGGAAAACTGAATGTTTAAAAATGTAGATGTGAGCTTAAATCTCTCTCTATTTTTCTCAGGTTTTTTTTATGTAACTACACTCTTCTTTTAATGAGAATAAAGCTTGGAATAAACTATCAACACTGATCTGAATAATGTCTCTATTGTCTTCTGTAGAGCTCAATTACAGCTGAAATTATTATTATTTTTTTCATAATTGATTAACTCTACAACATTAATACAGGAAATACAATACAATACAATCATGTTTTTGCTTCAGTTCAAAATATTAAATTTTTGATTCAAGCCAAAAAAACTAAATGAAAATAAAGACTGATTGATTAGTTCAGTCCTAGTATGAAACAGGGAAGTCCAGGAACACAAATGTGTGTCTGTAGAAAGTCTGGAACAGGATTCACAAAACAGACTGGGTGTGAACATCAGGCATGTTTCAGCACCACGGACAGCTCCAGAACAACGGTCAAGCATTCCCACAATTCCCTGCTAGCGTGCAGAAATGAAGCTAACCGGTTGCTAGGGTGTTGTGTGTGGTTGCTAGGAGGTTGCTTACAGTAATTTGTGTGGAAAGTGTCTTGTGGTCTGTAAATGTGCTGTGCTTCCTCTTTCAGTGTGTGTCTGTGTTCACGTGTTTATCATTGGGAAAGCACAAACGCTGCATGTGGGGGTGTTTTCACTCAGGTCAGCTCTGAACAAACCTCCTCGGGCTCGTCAACTAAACCAAAAATAGATGAGAAGAGAAATGTGAAAAAGACCTCAGCAGTTCATCAAAACACTCTAAAACACAGAAGAGTAAACCGACTGACTGGGTTCACGCTGAGGTCCAGACCAGCGTTATTATAGTTTACTAACACCATTAAAAAAGATATACTAAATAATATTAATGTCTAGATAGCTGCCAATGCAATATATCTCATTTTACTTCAAATATATTGCAAATATATTTAACTAACTTCAACTTGAACAAAAATAAAAAATAAAATAATAAAAATAAAAAAATACTTATTTTATTGTTTTTATTATTTCTATACAGACATTTTTAAAAAATGCAAAATAAAATATTTATATTAATTAAAATGAAAAAAGCTAAATCTAAAAATAAAAACGTATTAATAATATAATTCATATGCATTAATAAATCATAAAAATATTAATAAAAACTGTAAGAGTATCTATATGGCACTAAAATAACACTGGTCCTGACTTTAATAATAAGTGAAATGAAAGATTATGTTTTTGATGTATTCTGTGACTCAGCTCATGTTCACAGACGGTTTAATCGCTGTGTGAGAGCAGAAAACAGCCCATTACTGTCATTCTCTCCATGAAACATCATGTATTACCACAGCCATCATGAGCTCTTGTTTGTAATGCACAAACACAGTATGTGTAATGTTATATCTCTGTCTGACCATTGGAAGCCGGTCAGTCTCAGTCTCCTCTGATGGTGAATGCATTGATAAATCATGGAGCTGTGGTGAATCTGAGGCGGTGTCAGCAGGATTACCTCTAATCTGATTCTCCTGCGTTCATTCGCTGCTTTAATCTGACGCTCCACAACAACAGACGGCTTCATTCACTTCAGACTGTAACGTGTCTGTGTGTGTGTGTGTGTTAGAGAGAGAGAAAGAGTGAGTTTGTTTGTGTGAGAGAGAGTGTGCAGGCTCTGCTCACACACACACACACACACACACACACACACACACACACACACACACACACACACACACACACACACACACACACAGAGAATGGAGCAGGTGGTGTTGTGTAGGTGTGAGTTTGAGGTAATAATACCCAGTTATAGCTGCAGTATTAACAAGCAGTAGCACATTTACTAATGCCATCTGTCTATCTAGTATTTTTTTCTTGCTCCCCTTCAGTTTTTAAATTCATAGTTCACCCAAAAATGAAGATTTGCTGTTAATTCACTCATCTTCAGGATTTCCAAAATGTAGGTGACTGTTTTCTTCACTGGAGCAGTAGATTTTTAGCTGAAATCTTGGTCCTTGTTGATGTGATTCAGTAGCTGCCTGTTTTTGAGAATTTAAAAAAGCATATAAAGGAACTCCAGTGGTTCCTGATGATACTGAGGTCTTATGAAGCGAAACGATCCATCTGTGCAAGAAGCTGAACATTATTTACATTATGACCTGTGATCCGGCCTCAGACAAATGATTCAGTTTGTGAACAAATCTTTCTTTTCAGTCACAGTCACTGAACAGAGGAAGCAGTTCGTCTCGGACCGAAGACTGACGAGCTGCTGATTTGTGCATGTGTGAACCCAATCAGATCATGGAAAATAATATAATATTATAAATATTGTTGTTTCTTGCACAGATGGATCGTTTAGCTTCATAAGACCTCAATAAATGGTCAGGGGCCATTTGTTGAAAAGGATGTTGGCCATTGGATTGGATCAAATCTTCAAAATGTGTTGTTCAAATGAAAAAAAATTATTCTGAATTCGGATCAATTTTCAATATTCAAAATCCAATATCGGTTTGGATCTGGATTAAATCTCAGTTTATGTTTAAAACATTTTAGTAAGATCAGTATACATTTTATAAAAAAAAAAAACCTAGATTATAAAAAAGTAGATTATAAGAAATTTTCATTTTTCAGGATGAACTGTGCCTTTAATGCACATTAGCATGTAATATTAAAGCAATAAGCTTTACAGTGTTTACAGTGAATTTATAACAGCTTCACAAGGGTTATTGCTTTTATAAAATGGTTATTTCATATACGTAGTAAGGTTTCACAAAATAAGACAAATTTAAAAAAGTGTAATGATATTAATAAAAATAATATTCTTCCACCAAACAATGTAGCTCCTCAGAAACAGCTGTGGTTGTAACAATGTGGTTGCCGAGCAACACACAAACATAAACAAAGGTGTGTGTTTGTAGAGTAATTCACAACAGCTTCTAACTAGGCTCAATCAGAATCAAGGACCGGAACTATCTATTTAATGCAGGATAATGTTCTCTCTGTCCGTCTGGTGGTCGTGATGTTTCTGTCTCTGTGTGTGTGTGTGCGTGTGTGTGTGTGTATGTGTGTGATGCTGACGCTGCATGTGGTGGGGGAGGAGACGGCTCTCTGGGATTAGATTCCTGTCCATCATCACAGCTGCCTGCAGACACTGGGGGATGGGACGAGAGTCACACACACACACACACACACAGAGACAGAGAGAGAGAGAGAGCATTTTTTTACTGCTGAACCTTTGAGAAATCATGTTTTTTTCCAGCTAAGCACTTTACATTATTGACAGTATTTGTTCTGCAAATACTGCATGTTCTCAGAATGAAAGATAAAAAAAAATGCATCAAATTAAATCTAATTCAGGTATAATTTATTATATTTAGCATCTTTCCTTCAGAAATGAGCGATAGATTCACACTACAAATCCTAAAACTATGCATTTTAAGCATCTTCTTACCTTTGATATTTCTGCAACTCTTAAACTCTTTTTAATAGTTAGCACTTAAAATAAAGTAAAGTAATTTATTTTAGCATCACTGATTGTTGATGTTTAGTTTATTGAATTACATTTTTTTATTTTTTGTTCTCATTTGAATTTTAGTTAACATTTTAGTAATTTTGTCTTTTTCATTGTTTTTTTTTTTTTAAGGTCTATACAGTATTATGCTTTTTTACTTAATAGGTTTAGTTATTTGAATGCTTCAATGAAAATAATAAATGTTGCCTTAGCAACTAGCTAAAATAAAATGTTAAAAGTGCATAAAATTAAACCTGGGGTATATTTGTAGCAATAGCCAGAAGTACATTTTATGAGTCAATATTATCCATTTCTCTTTTATGCCAAAAATCATTAGGATATTAAGTAAAGATCATGTTCCATGAAGATATTTTGTAAATGTCCTACAGTAAATATATCAAAACTTCATGTTTGATTACTAATGTACATTTCTAAGAACTTCATTTGGACAACTTTAAAGATGATTTTCTCAATATTTTGAATATTTAGACACTTTACTTTACAAATTGTAAAATGTATTTAACTTTCAACATTTCTTTTGCATCCCCACACTAAACTATATCGATGCATGATCAGAGTGTTTGGTGTCCTGTAGAATCAGGGTTGACCTCCGAGCGCTGCAGTGTTTGGTCTCTCACCTCGCTGTCCTTCTGTTGCACAGGGATTTTCTCCCGCGCGGCTCTGGCATCGTCACACGCCGTCCTCTCGTCCTGCAGCTCATCAACTGCCCCACAGGTGAGCCTCAGTCTGACCCGGGGCATCTCACCTGCACAAACACTTCTGATGCTTTTATAATGATGAGATCCACTCAGTGTTAAAAACTCATCTGTTGCTGAAAGTACTAGTAATCTCACTGTAACGATTTGCTTGATACCGTTTCCTCTCAGAATATGCCGAGTTCCTCCACTGTAAGGGGAAGAAGTTCACAGACTTCGATGAGGTGCGTCAGGAGATCGAGGCGGAGACGGATCGAGTCACAGGACAGAATAAAGGCATTTCTCCCGTGCCCATCAACCTGCGCGTCTACTCCCCTAACGGTCCGATCACACACCTCACAGGAGCACATGTGATGGGTGTCAGGATACTCTGAGGGTGACTGTGTGTGTGTGTGTGTGTGTGCAGTGCTGAACCTGACTCTGGTGGATCTGCCGGGGATGACTAAAGTGCCGGTGGGAGATCAGCCCGCAGACATCGAGCATCAGATCAGAGACATGCTGATGCAGTTTGTGACCAAAGACAACTGTCTGCTGCTGGCCGTGTCGCCCGCCAACTCTGACCTGGCCAACTCTGACGCCCTGAAGATCGCCAAAGAAGTCGACCCGCAGGGTGTGTGCGATCTCTAACACACACACACACACACTTACAGCTCTGGTCACGTCCACAGACACTGTGGTGCTCAAATAAAGACCGTCATATTAAACACTGGCCAAGATGGGTAAAAAACTCAACCAAAAAAATCGTTATTCTGTATTTAGCCCACCTATACCCCCCAAAAATGGTCAAATATATTTTTTAATACATTACAAATTTTTTTTTTACTCAGAATATATTTGTTAAAATATTATAAATATTTTTTTTTAAATATATGTTAAATATACAAATATAAAAATATAGATTTTTTTAAAAGCATTTAAAAATATGTATTTTCCCTCTATATATTTCAGTCCAAGAAAATGCATTCACATATGTCACATTTAAAGAAATACTTGATTTGTTGTCTATAACATGTGACAATATAAATACAGCAATATTAATAAATCATTATAAATCTATTTTTGATCTCTAGTAGGCCATCCACATCTGTATTTAGCCTAAATGCAGCTACAGTAAGACTGGAAATGTATTTTCTTGCCCCTGAAATGCATTTAGGAACATATTTTGGTATATAGATTGAAACTAAATGCATTTTCTAAATTTAATTGAACTTCACTGTTTGCAACAGTATTTAAAATATATTTTGGCCACAATTATTTTGAACACCATCATATTGATAAAAAGGGTACCTTAAGGTTTTATTACAGTAGATTCAAGATGTTTTAAGACCAAATGAAAAAAACTCATTATGTTTGTCTTGTTTTCCAGTGCAACTATCTAAAGCTTCTTAAATCAAGATACTTTTACACAATAAAGAAGTCTTGTTTTCTGAGAAACTGATCAAAATGAAGTGAGTTTAAGATTAAAGCAAGAACAAATATCTGACTATAAAGTCGGAAAAATCAACTTAATTCAGACGAAAAACAGGTTTTCATATTGACAGATGCGTGTTCTTGTTTTAACCATAAACAAGACTTCTATCTTCATTTTTCATCTCCAGTAAATGTCTCTTGATTTAAGGATGTTTAGATATTTGTACTTTTGCAGTGTATACAATATTTAATGCCATTACTTCCCGAATTTAAGGCTTTCAGCTCTGATTTAAGACCCTTTTAAGGCCTTAATGTGTGAAACCTTGGATCAGAAAACCGTAAAGCAGCTTTAGGTTCATTTGAGCATGTGTGCTGTTTTCAGATCTTACGTGATCTCTCTCTGTGTGTGTGTGTGTGTGTGTGTGTGTGTGTGAGCAGGTCTGAGGACCATCGGTGTGATCACTAAACTGGATCTGATGGATGAAGGGACCGACGCTCGGGATATCCTGGAAAACAAGCTGCTTCCGCTGCGAAGAGGTCAGGATCTTTATGAAAATAATCCATAATAATCCAGCTCTCAGTGACTTCTTAGTGTCCTCAAAATCCCATTTCTTCAACACTTTCTATTGCTTTGTTTTATGCTGAAAAACTGTGCCAGCCACTTATATTCCTCATTCATCAGAAATTAATTATTTTTATTATATTTAGTTTATTAGAATAATTTTAAGTAATTTTTATTTCAATTTAAAAAAAGGTTCTGATTGGATGCCCTTAAAAATTAAAATTAATATTTCAATAAATGTATAATAATAAAGTTTTACACATTTTTTTTATTTAACTAACAAATTGATTGATGGCTGTGGGCAAAAAGTAAATACTGCATTACATCCAAATATATTTTAATCAAATACATATTTTTTATAATTAAATAAAAAAATAATTTACTAGTTTTTTTATAGGCATGCAAAAAAAATGATATCAATAAAAATATATATTTTTTAATTTTCACAATTTTTTTCTGTGATTTTTAGGAAAATGTAAAAGTCTAGATATTGATTATAAAATGGAAACTAGTAAGTTATTTTGGTTTACCATGGTAAAGCTGTGACAGATGGACAGAAACATCAGCTCTCTGTTTCCCTCTAGTGGAGGAAAGAGAGAATAGCAGAATACCTTCATCTGGAAAAGACATCGTTTTCTCTCTTTGCGGGGCAATAAAGCATATTTATGGGAAAGTCTGAGCTGACATAGAGGTTTTCCACTCGCAGTTCACGTCCACACTTCAGGTTTTCCCATCAAACATGTCTTGATCTCCACTCATGAACACCACAAACACGCTTGAGACGGATCCTGGCTTTCAGACGCTCGATCCACGTCTGGAGAGTTTAACCTCTTCCTCTGAGCTTTCTCTCCAGTGATCTGAACTAGTCACTTGTGCTCTAAACCCATCTATCTCTGATGTGTTTGTGTGACTCCAGGTTACATCGGTGTGGTGAACCGCAGTCAGAAAGACATCGACGGGAGGAAGGATATTAATGCTGCTATGGCGGCGGAGAGGAAGTTTTTCCTGTCTCATCCCGGTTACAGACACCTGGCCGACCGCATGGGAACGCCGTTCCTGCAGAAAACACTCAACCAGGTGAGGTTTAACCTGTGGAAATCTGTACACATCCACCTAAACCCTCGGTTTGGATTGTCTCGGTCTTTCATCTCTGTTTTCTCTTCTCTCTTCCGCAGCAACTGACCAATCACATCCGAGACACGCTCCCCGCGCTGCGCACCAAACTGCAGAGTCAGCTGCTGTCCATCGAGAAGGAAGTGGAGGAATACAAGAACTTCCGTCCTGACGATCCGTCCCGGAAGACCAAAGCCCTGCTGCAGTCAGTCCCTCACTCACATTCTCCGTCTGAGACAGATCTGCAGGAGATGAATGCTCAGTGAATGTATGGTTGCTTTCAGGATGGTGCAGCAGTTCTCGGTGGACTTCGAGAAGCGCATCGAGGGCTCTGGAGATCAGATAGACACGGATGAGCTGTCTGGAGGAGCCAAAATCAATCGCATCTTCCACGAGCGCTTCCCCTTCGAGCTGGTGAAGGTGTGTGTGTTTCCACTCACCGGTCATAAGACATGATAAATGCATTTCTGAAGATCATGTGACACTGAAGACTGGAGGAATGATGCTGAAAATACAGCGGAGCATCACAGAAATACATTACACTTTAACACAGATTCACACAGAAAACAGCTGTTTTACATTCTAATAATATTTAGCAATTTTTATTGAATTTTGATAAATTAAATGCAGCCTTGGTAAAAAGAAGAGATTGAAAATATAGTTACTGAGTCTCTGTAACACATGAGTCACGGCGCAGGATTGCGTCTCCCTCGGGCCTCAGCGCAGCCTTTATGAGTAAAACATTCCGCTTTCCTGTGGCCTGAACACACACACACACACACACACACATACATACACATGCACGCACACACACACACACACACGCACACACACGCACACACACATACACATGCACGCACACACACACACGCACACACACACACACACACACACACGCAAACACAGACACACACACACACACACGCAAACACAGACATACACGCACACACACACACACACACACACATACACATGCACGCACACACACACACACACACACACGCATCCACAATAAAACACTGTCTGCAGCAGCCAACAGGAAGTAGTTGATCCACAGATCTGTCGGAGGTTTCTGGAGCTTATGAATATGAGTTCCTGCTCATTGATGGAGTTTGAATCTCTTATTTAATATTACTCTGTTATGTTTCCAATATATTGGAAACATATATATATTTGTTTTTTGTTTTTTTTTTCACTTTTTTAATGTGATGCTAAAACGTCTCAAGCCAAAATCAAAACAAAACATTTGCATCATTCCATTATTTTCATGACAGTAAAGTACATGCAACCAAGTTCCTTGTTTCTGTAATGGAAAAATAAATCTTTTTCCTAATTTTTACCTAACTATTATATATTTTTATTACCATAATAATTATTTTATTATACTATATTGAATAAATGGAATAAATGTAAATGTGTATATATGTGTGTGTGTGTGTGTGTGTGTGTATATAACTTTGGGTTCATTTATAATGTAACTAAATAGACAATAAAAAAAAGATTGCATTTATTCGATGAAAATACAGTAAAAATAATATTATAAAATATAATCACATTTTAAAAGAACTATTGTCCATGTGATATATTTCAATATATTAAAATATTTTGTATTATTTGTATTACAAATAAATCCAACAGGGGAGCATAAGAGACATCTTTAAAAAAATAAAATAAAATAAAATAATTATAATTTTTGAAAAAAACAATTCAATAATATATTAATATTGTTATACATTATAACTGAATGTGATAAAGTATTATTAATGTAGTATAAAAATCACTTTTCCCACACAATTGACAATTGAGAAAGGGGTAAGACATTAAAATAAGAGTTTTTGGTGGAACACGCTGCTCTGTGTTGCTGGTCTGTTAGTTATTATCTGTGTTGTCTGTCTTCAGATGGAGTTTGATGAGAAGGAGCTGCGGAAGGAGATCAGCTACGCCATCAAGAACATCCACGGCATCAGGCACGTCTGTCCTTCAGCTCTGAGCCGCTCGCTTGTCTTCAGAGCATCTAACAGGCTTTTTTCAAGCTAAAGATTGTTATATGGCTTACTTTATGACCCTCAATTTGTCCAACAGATTATGTCTCATAATGTTTATGCACCATATTACTAAAATACTTTCTTTTTTGACAACCATCATAAAGACGTGGTTAAAAAAAGTGGTGCAGAAACAGTTTTTACTCAGAATTTGCTAGTGCATTTCAGTAAAATGCTAAGAAATGACAGTTTTGAAGTAGAAAATACTGAAATGCTATTTTCATTAAAAACAAATGCACTACAATACTCTCTTTTATTCACACACAAAAAAAAACAATTTCAACTTTATAATTTATTACTATTAATTATTGTTGGTTCTTTGACATGTAAATTTACTAACATTATTTTAAGTGAAAATTTGTTTGTGAAATGTAATTTTATTTGATTTAATATTCTTATTTATAAATATCACTTTTTTATTTAATGCATTTTGTTTTGATGGAAACAAAATAATAACTTTACAATAAGGTCCCATTAGTAAACAGTAGCTTACATTAAACATTAATTGTTATAATTAACATTAACTAAATTAATAAATAAAAATTAAGTAAAACTTATCTTTCATTGATAGTTAAAGTTTTTAATACAATTAATTGCTTTTAAAAATTATATTATTATCTTTGAATCAAAACAACATACATAAATTATAAAATAATAAAATAAAATTAATATTTTACATTTTTGCTGAATATATATACACACACACACACACACACACACACACACATATATATATTTCCAGTGTTCTTGTTTTAGTTGTCATTTCATGATAGATAAATAAAGGACTTAATTTGATGTCTAATGTGCAACACATAAATTATTACTTTTTTTTTTAATTTAATTAGTTAACGTTCTAAACGAATACAATACACATTAACACCCTTTCCACCCAGTATGCCCTTTCTACCGGTGCTGTTCTCATTTCAGCTTTAGTTTTGTTGTTATGTTGAGCTTCAGTGATATTTAAACTTAATTCGATACATTTAAATGTATCAAACACATCTGAGCGTGTGAAATGTAACAGTTGAGCACAGCTTCAGCAGGACGTTTGGAGCCATTCTTTCAGTTCTTCATTCTTTTCTTATGGTATTTGTTTTGGATTAACACTCTCGTTTCCGCCCAATTTCTCCTTTTCTTTCCCTCCTCCGCCTGTCGGACAGAACTGGGCTCTTCACGCCGGACATGGCCTTTGAGACCATTGTGAAAAGGCAGATTGGGAAGATTAAAGAGCCGTGCCAGAAATGTGTGGACATGGTCATTTCTGAGCTAGTCAATACTGTTAGACAGTGTACCAAGAAGGTAAAGGCCCGCTGGAGGCTCGGACCCAAACCAGTGTGTGTCTGTGTGCCTGCGGCTTTGGACAGAGGGATTCTGGGTAGAATGGCAGCTTTAGCGTCTGTACGGAGGGCTGCGGGCGCTGGGGCTTCACCGCTAGATGAGTTTGATCTCTGTGGGATTTAGATGATGCTGCTGGGGTTATGCTGCTAGAAAATATGGTTTACTGAAACATAAAGATTTGACATTGTGCAGATTGAATGATTGCATTTACTGTAATCATTTTAATCAGTTTTAGTTTTCTATCTATCATGCACACAAATAAAAAAAAAAGCACAATGATTTTATTTTAAAGCAACTTTGACTCTAGTAGACAAAAACACAAAGATCAGCATCACATTGAATTAAATGTCAAATTTAAAGTAGAAAGACTGAAATATTTTTTATTTACACATTAATAATAATACTTATAATAATTTCATGCATTTTTACACATTTCTTCTATATAGCTTTGAATAGTTGTGCTTTTATTTGATTTATTTCAATTTTATGTATATTTGTAATGTTTTTAATATTCTTTAAAACACTGATGTGTTTCATATTTTTTATTTTTATTTAATTATTTATTTTACAATGCATGACACCAAAATAATGGAATAAACCTCAGAAATAGAACAAAGATTACTGAAGCACATTTGACAAAAAAACACTTTTAAATCTATTTTTTTCTTCTGAATTACACATTTAATTCAATGAGTTATTTGACTTTTTCTTGTGTGTGTGTTTTGGGAATGTCCATTTATTGTTTTTTCATTGTGAATTCTTTTGTCCATTCCAATTTTTTTTTTTTTTACTTTAGATAGTTTATAAAAATGATTTCATTTATTCTACTATTAATACAGTCGCTGCTTCCAGTTTTTCTGGAAGTTTTGACACCTGTTCAACACGACGCACCATCATTGCTAACCAATGAACAGGTTCTTTACAGTATTCATGTACAGAAAATAGCATTAATTTTTTCCAGCATAACTCTAATGCACATCAGCATCCCGAACCCAAGCGTAAAGATGTCCTCTGATGAAGGATGTTCATCTAGCAGACCTCAGCGTCCTGCGCTCTCTGTTTCCTAGAGGCAGAAGTTTCGAGGACTGCGTCTGACGGCGGTCTGTGCTCCTGCGAGTGTGATCTGATGAAGAGTCACTCGGGAAGCTCTCGGACTGCCTTCGGTTCGCTCAGCTGTGTTCTGGAAGCTTCTGTCGAACGGCTTGAGGAGAAACCAAATGTCTCATCACTTGCCTTCTCTTTGCTCTGTGCTGTCTGTCATCCTCTCTCTTCTTCCTCTTCCTCTTCCTCCATGACTTCCTCTACAGGACGGGCCTGTTCACCCCCGACCTGGCCTTTGAGGCCATAGTGAAAAAGCAGATCCAAAAGCTAAACGGGCCGTGCCTGAAATGTATAGATATGGTCGTGAGCGAACTCGTCTTCACCATTCGCAAGTGTAGTGAGAAGGTAAAGCGGAACGAAGCTCCGTTCCTCGTCTATCTGTATCGTACGGATCGACCGATAGCTGGACTTTCACTTTACTCTTTGGACGCAGGTGGCGATGCTTTAGGGTCTTTTATAGTTTAAAGAAATAATGCACAGAAAAAAGATCATTTTATCATCATTTACTCGTTCCAAACCTCTTTACTCAAACATTAAAGGTGTGTAAATGATTGTAAGTGGTTATGATTCGAGCTTCAGCGCTGCTGCGTTTATCGCTTCTCCTCATTCTGCTTGTGTAGTGCAGTGCATTGTGGGATTGTTTTGATACTGTGACATCTCTCCTGTGAAGTTGATCTTGTGTGATTGAGGATCAGCTGAAGACAGGTGTTTATGAATCGTTGAAGTAGTATCAGATTCAGATTTGAAGAAGGAGGACAGAGTCATAAATATTGATCTCAAGTTATTTTTCTTGTAGATACTTTCATGTTTTAGAATCTGTCCATATGTTGTTTTAGTGTTTTGATATACTGTATATTTTATATTTTATGTTCCTGTTCTATTCTATTTAGCTTTAATTTATTTTGAATTAAGTTTTATTAATTTTAGTACTTCAGCTTAAACTTATTTTAAGTTTGTTACCAAGGCATAATTTTTTTAGCTAAAGAAAAAAAAAAAAAATATATATATATATATATATATATATATATATATATATATATATATATATATATATATATTTATTTATTTATTTTTTTCAGCTTTATATATTATTTAAATTTTAGTTAACAGATAGAATGAGCCCACTTTCCATACAAGTGCTAATGAGATCCCACCGACACTTTTAATCAGTGCTTCAGGACAGTGTCTGCATTAAAAGCTTTTTTGATGGCCATTGTTTATCAGTGTTGAAGATCCCTGAACTCTGTAGGGATCTACAGTGTCGTCTGTTTAGGGATCTAGTCAGATCCTGCTGTAAGTGTAGAACAGATCTAGGATTCATCCATCAGTCCAGCAGCTATCGGTCTATCCTTACCACTCAGTTTACATCCTGGTTTATTTTGTCTGTGTCAGTTTCATTTACTAAGTACTTGTGTCTTTTTTTTAAAGAAGCGTAGAGATTTCATCCAAATTCCACACATATATAATTTGTGTTAATAATGCATGCTTCCTGGTTTTTGGCCCAGTTTCTGTCGGATGCGTGTGTGTTTTAGTCTCTTTTGTTTGACATTCATGGAACAGCTGAAGCTTCAGGAGAGATCTTCTTACACCAGCAGACTAACAATCACAGCAGAACATCTCTGTTTCTCTCTCATCCACTCTTTCTCTCCTCTTTTATCATTCCATCACCCCTCCAACATTGCATTCTGCCTTTTGTGGATTTGGACTGAAAGTTTTGTGCCTAAACATTCAGCTTCCAGAAATTGGCGTTTTCTTCCTTGAGATTTTCTGAAGAATCTCCAGCAACAGTCCTCCATGAAACCAACACATATATATATCAGTACAAAACAGCAGTCAATATCAATTATGCAAGTCCTATAAAGCATCTGTGAGAAACTGAAGTCCTCATTCGCTTAAGATTGATCCACATATGCATGCATCAAGGTGCAATATGAATTGATTGATTTAAACTTGATTCATAAATGAGGACAACACTTTAATTCCGTTGGTTTTATGTCATTTCTTCGGAGCTTGACATGAAGATTTTTCAGAAATGCTCCTGTAACGTTAGAAAACATGAGCATCATATGTGTTCGTAACGACACAAGGGCCAGTAAATATCTTTAAGTCGGGCGAAATAAGGCCTGATGATCAGAACAGTCATTTGATTTCATCAGGTTTTATGATATGATATAAAAGAGCCTCATTTGTGCAGCATGTGCTTGTTCTCAGTAAGCTTCATCTCAGAGCATGTTTGTTACGCCTGTAGCTCATTTCTACTGTTGATCCCTGATCATGTGATGCTTCACTGTTCACTGCATCCCTGTGTCTCTGCTGGTGTGTGTGTGTGTGTGTGTGTGTGTGTGTGTGTACACTGACCACAGGTTCCAGTGCATCAGCATCATATATTATTACACTATTCAACATCAAATGATTCACAGCTGATTCATTCCCAGTCTTATTTTGAACGGTTAATTAGTGACTGCTGAACAGTAACATTAACTACACCGATGCACTGAAATGTAAAGTCATGTGACATACTGTATGTTTCTGAACGTCAGCTCGTTTTCTCCACATATGCATGCATATCTAATGTTAGATCATGTTTAATAGTGTGTTCTTTATGTTGGTACTTTAAAAATGACTTTGCGGCAGGTGGTGTCTCTATTTTGCAGTCAGGCTCATTCTGTAGTAAGACTGTCTGGTCTGGTGTGTGTGATTGTGTCACAGCTGGCCCAGTATCCCATGCTGAGAGAAGAGATGGAGCGGATCGTCACGCAGCACATCCGCGACCGCGAGAGCCGCACTAAACAACAGGTGCGTAGCATCAGATCCTCACAGACACATGCTTTAAACAGCTGATGATTTGATGATTTCTCCTTGTGTGTATGTGTGTGTGTGTGTGTGTGTGTCAGGTGCTGCTGCTGATCGACATCGAGCTGGCGTACATGAACACCAACCACGAGGACTTCATCGGGTTTGCCAAGTGAGTAACCCCAAAAATAACTAACCCTAACCCTAACCACCATAAAATCACATTTTTAACAAAAAAAAATTATTAAAAAAAATAAAAATATAAAAGCAATAGTAAATAATAGTAAAAATAATAATTATTACAATTATAATATAATATGTATGCAATAACAATAATTACATCATTACTTTTATTATTTTCCAAGTAATTCATCTAACACGGTTCACTGGACGTCAACAACAACAACCACGATAATAATTGCTAAAAATTAAACTGTTAATATTACTAATAAATAACAATAAATAACTACTAATATAATAATATACAATAAATAATTTTGATACTTTTATTATTAATAATATTGCTAACATTAAATTATATTAATTATAAATAATAAATATATAATCATTATTATTTTATATTATTATTAGCATTATCACTAATATTAAACCATTAATATTCATTATAAATAATAATACATCAATTATATAAAATGATTAAAAAAATAGTTATTATATAGATTTTTTTTAAATTAATGTAAATAATATTTATTACTATTACTATTATAACTTAACATAATATAACATAATAAATACAGTATTAGAATAAAATATTATTATTATTATTTATAATTAATATTAATGGATACTCAGTGACATTTAGACATTTTAAGGAATCTTTTGGCGACTGTGTGTATTGTGTAGTGTGTGTGTGACTGATTCTAAGCTGATTTGAGTTCAATTCTGTCCTGTTTAGTGCGCAGCAGAGAAGCAGTCAGATTAACAAGAAGAAAGCAGCTGGTAATCAGGTGAAGGAGGCTGAATTACACTTCATACTCATCATTTAAAGATTAATTTCTCTGTGCTCATCTGATGTGTGTCCAGCGTCTGCATCTCTCTGTTCTTCATCTCTGTTTCTTATTCTTTATCTTCATGCCCTTATCAACTGATCCAGGGCCAGGTTTGTTCTCATGCTTCTCTCAGTTCTAGAACTGATCTTAGATCAGATGTTACAGGAATGTTCTGTGTTCAGCTCCATCATCAGCATTAAGACATAACTAACTCTGCACACGGTTCAGCTGGAAACAGCAAGAGATGGGTTTACATGTGTTTACATCCCAGTCCAGACTGGTTTCTGCTGGTTACTGCTGGATGGTTAAGATATTCACTAGCATCTGTTGAAATTCACAGTGTTTTGAAAGTGTCACCACTTGATTTAAGCATTCTATGTGTTCACTAGTGTGACCAGATCTGAAGTGTTGACCCTGATGATGCTGATGATGGAGGCTGAGCTGCTGTATCAAGTCTCCTCACAGTTCTGCTGTACTCAGATCAGTTGTTAAGGGCAGCGAGTGACAGCATGACGTGTGTTTGTGTGTGTTTGATGACTGTAATCATAATCATTGCATTGATCTGTAGATGTTTTGGAGACATGAGCAGATGCTTGAGAGGTGATGAGATCAATGCAGAATATATGGCTCGGTGTTAGTGATGGAAATCAGATGCTTCTAGCACAGGCGTTTCTTTAGAAAATAACCTTTGACCTGTGACTGAAAACCAACCCATGGCAAGTTTAGTTTGACTTATGCCAAAAATCATTAGGATATTAAGTAAAGATCATGTTCCATGAAGATATTTAGTAAATGTTCTACCATAAATATATCAGAACTTAATGTTTGATTAGTAATATTCATCGCTAAGAACTTCATCTGAACAACTTTAAAGATGATTTTCTCAATATTTAGATTTTTTTGCTCCCTCAGATTCCAGATTTTCAGATAGTTGTATCTCAGACAGATATTGTCCTCCGAACAAACCACACATCAATGGAGAGATCATTTATTCAGCTTCAGATGATGTATGCATTGAAAAGAAAAGTGTCAGATATCTCTGGGCTGTTCTCTGTCTCTGCTGTCTCTCTCTTGTGTTTTCAATACTGACACGTTCTCTTTTTCTGTCATGTCTTGTTTGACTCCGCTGCATCAGGATGAAATCATGGTAAGTCGACTCGTCTGTGTGTCGTCTAAAGCACACGTGTTACACAAGACTGGACTCTGACACACATGCGTGTCTGTGAGTCTGTATTCAGCGCTTGCATAAGATGCTTTCGCTGCACAATCAAACTCATTTCTGCGTGGCATCACTGAAGATGTCAGTCATGTGTAATGACTGTATAGTGTGCACTACAGAGGGTTTGCTTTGCTTCTTCTCTTCATGCCACAGGCGTGTGCTAGATTTAAGTCTAAACACTCATTCAAGCAGTATTTCATGCAGCTTTTCTGAGGTTCAGTGTTAAGATGAGATGAAGCTGTTAAGAACATATCTGGCCATAATTCACCCACAAATAATTAAGAAATTATATTTAGTATAAAAATGTTAGCATTTAATACCGTTTTCATTGTCTTACACGTCTTATGTGTCATTGAACTTGTTTCACTTAATTCATGATTAGAACAGAAGAGAAATAATATAATAATTCACATTATCTCACAAGTTGCTTTATCATTTTATAAGCGCTCACTTCATAAAGATTTGATTACTAAATGGTTTCCAGTGATGTACTGTATTTATGTTTTCACTTGAGGCCGACGCGAGTCTATGGAAGCATATAATAACATAATACAACGTATTTCTGTATTTAACTTGACATTTAAGACGTTTTAAGACTCAAGTGAAGAAAATGTGTGCTCTCATATACAGTGTGTAAACGAGTTGTTAATTCAAAGTTTAATAAACACAGTTCACCATTATCTTTTAAGACAAAATACTAGAAAACTGAAATAACTTTTACTGTAGCTTCCGATAAAAAAGTGCTGTTCTTCGGTATTGTTCAAGTGTCTAAAGAACATTTACTTGAGAAATTGTTCAAATTTAAGTTCATGATAAAATGAACAAATATCTGACAAACGTGAAAAAACTAAATGAAAGAGAAAACGACTTTTCATTGCCTGTTGAAAGATATTTGTTATTGTTTCAAGCATACAGTGAACTTCATCTTGTTGCATTTCACAGAATAGACTTTCTTTTTCTTTTCTATTTTGCATCTCCAGTACATTTATATTGATTTAAGGATGTTTATTTAAAAAATGCTTTTTTTGCAATGCATGCAAGCTTTAATGCCACGGCTCTGATTTAAGATCTTTTTAAGGCTTTAAATTGAATTGAGAAGTGTTTATCATTGCACACAGATAGAAGGCAGTATATACTGTAATGTACAGTAAGCAGTAATCCAGTATTTGGCGGCTGATGTGTTTCAGGTGATCAGGAAGGGCTGGCTGACCATCAATAACATCGGCATCATGAAGGGCGGCGCTAAAGAGTACTGGTTTGTCCTGACGGCCGAATCTCTGTCCTGGTACAAGGATGACGAGGTGAGACGTGTTTTGTGTCTGCAGATGTGTGACTTTAAGACAGTAGATGACAAAAAATGCCCCACTTCAGACCTCAATGCTTTTATGAACTGTGTTCTGTCTGGCTTCAGTCTCACGACCGCATCACAACTGATCATTCTCTTCAAAGTTAAAGCAACATCGTCTTGATTTACGTTGGATCTCTGCCTGGAATCGTCCGTGTGCTTCGCTCAAACAGCGGCGCCATCACGGCTGCTGCTCACCAGTCATCTCTCCCTTCAGCTTTAACGCCACGCTTTTATGTGGAATTATTTATATCAGTTTTCCGCTATAGAAAAGAAATGATCTCAATTGGGTTATTTTGGAGCCGTCCCGTTTCGCAGGCTTCTGCTGACTCGACGCTCTTTTTCCCCTGGCGTGTTTTTGGCTGGAGTATTTTCCAGCACTGGAAGGTTTTTCTGCGTAATGAAGCTTGCAGGACCTGCGAGAGCGGTTCTCTGATGATGCTACGGCTCTCCACACGTGCTCAGTCTTTCAGAAAGGAAAGGTCACACTCAGTGGTCAAGCACGTTTTGATCGGCACACTTGCTGGGGTTTATATTTATATGAAGAGAACAGGGTTAATGGACAACATGTTAACCTCATTTACACATTCATTACTTGAAATAAAAGAAACTTATTTGAGCGAGTATTTATTGTAAAAATTTTTATGTTCATTTAGTTGAACTTAATGTACTTCAGTTGAAATAAAAATTATATATACATATTAAAAATTTGAAAAAAATTCAAACACAAATAAACTAAAACTTTAAAATTAATAAATTATTAATAAATTAATTAAAAAAAAATTATTAAAAAATATACAACTATTTTAGTTATACTAAACTAACGCACAGATGCTCACCAAAGCTGCATTTATTTGATCAAAAATACAGTACAATTTAATATTGTGAAATATTATTATTAAGTAATTTCTGTGTGAATCTGTGTTAAAGTGTAATGTATTTCTGTGATGCTCCGCTGTATTTTCAGCATCATTCCTCCAGTCTTCAGTGTCACATGATCTTCAGAAATCAGAATAATATGATGATTTACTGTTTGAGAAAAACTGAAAACAGTCACTCAAACTCTTGAGGAAACTCTGAGACATTTTATTTTTTTAGAATTCTTAGATGAATGAATGGAAAGTCAAAAGAAAAGCATTAATTTGAAATAGAAATAACATTATAAATGTATTCACTTTCACTTTAGATCAATTTAATGCGTCCTCGATTAATAAAAGTGAGTAAACATGTTTATTTATAGTGCATTCTGATTCCATGTTGACTTTAAAGTGGTGTCTAGGTAGGCGTCTCGGGTAAAGCTGGCACACACATGTGCATACCAGAGCCTGACCTGTCACACACACACACACACACACACACACTCGCCAAGAGAGGACTGCTCCTCATAAAACTATTGACTTTCAAATAAATGTGTGTGTGTGTGTGTGTGTGTGTGTGGTTAGCTGGTTTGGGTCACTAACTAGGAGCATGTGGGTCAGAGACAGCGAGGGGGGCGCTGCAGTCCACTTTCATCTGTCTGCGAACACAAAGTCTCCTTCACACACACACACACACACTCTCTCTCTCGTCTATTTATTTTATCGTGGGCTGGCGATGACGGTTTCCCAGCACTCAGAGCCCCAAAACTAACACAGGCCGACTCAGAAGTAAAACAGTCACTAATGAGCTCAGAAAGCAGCAGAAACGCTTCCACGGATGAACACGAGTCTCAAACCTACACACACACACACACACACACACACACACACAAGGGTCGAGACCCTCATCACTCTCTGTCTAAATGATCAACCAGCGTCTCGGTGACATCACTTCCTCCTGACATCTCAGTGCAGATGTATTTCTGCTTAACCTAATTTTACACAAAGTGAGTTCCCTCGTCGTCTCGTGTGTTTTGGGGGGTTTAGGGGAAGCGGGCAGCGCTGGTGATACTGGATCTGCTTCCTATCATCACACCAGCGAATCACAAAAGACATGAATGAAGAAAAACTGGACGCATATGAACCAGCAACCCTCTCGATGGCCTCAAAGGCCTGTCAATCAAACACACACACAGAGACTCACATACACAGACACACACACACACAGTACTGATACAAACACACACACACACTAAATAAGGACATATAGCTGAATGAAAAATGAAAATAATCCAAACCTATTGCTAAAATGTATTTGTTTTATTTATTTTTCTTCTAATTTTTGGCAGGTTTTGTTAGATTTGACTCACTTTTGAGTACAGTTTGGTTTACAAACTATATTTAAATTGCGATGGACGCTATTTTTTATTGTTATTCTTTGTACATATGCATCAAACACACTGTAAAAGTATATATGTTTGAGTTGTTAGAGTATGTACTACAAGAAAATACTATTTCAGTCTTTCTTCTTCAAGATTTCACATTCAATTTAACGAGTTACTTCCCGTATCGGAATGGAAATTGTTTCTGCACTATTTTTTTTGTTTTTTTTGAGTGCAGACAGTTTCTTTGTCCGTTGCATTGAGTATTGTGTTGTTTTTCCAGCATCTCACACCATTATGCATTTTTTTAAGATGCAGTGTGAAGTGCTCAAATAAAACCATACTCAAAACACACGTTTCCTACATTTACAACTTACAGTTTGTTTGTGGGTGTGCGTGTGTGTGTGCGAGTGAGTGAATGAGTGTGTGTGTGTGTGTGTGTGTGTCTGTGAGAGTGCGTGTGGTGTGTGTGTGTGTGTGTCTGTGTGTCTGTGAGAGTGCGTGTGGTGTGTGTGTGTGTGTGTGTGTGAAAGCAGAAGTAAAGGCATCGGATCAGAAAACACTGTGATCCAGGAAAAGACTTAAGTGGAAACACGTTTATCTGGTTTTCGTGTGTCTGGATGTTTGAGAGCGTGTGAAAGACAAGCCTGAAGATCTTCATATGAGTCCAATTGAGAAACCGTTTTATCTTTTGACTCTCTCCATCTCTCTTATTTTATTTAACCAGATCCAGATGAATACGCATAAGAAAAAGAATCGCTTTCATATCTCAGCTTCATATCTCGACAGTGTCTGTAGTCTATCATCACGGTGAATTGTTAAGATAAAGTGACACTCCACACTTTGCATTGGTATCATTTAATACTTTATTTTGCATTTCATTATCTCTCTGACATCACTCCACGCTGATTACATCAGTGTCATGATCTGCTGTCGTCATGGCAATGTGTTCTGGAGTCGTCATGGCGACGGACCGTCTCGAGCATCCCCGTGCAGCCTAACCAATGTGCAGACTACTGTACAAACACTACTTCCTGAACAGGTAGTCTGAACACTGGGCAGGCGGGACGGGCGTCTGAAGAGACTGTGATGGAGTCTGAAACAGGCAGATCGTGTAGGTGAGACACACAGATGATGATGCGTTCTGATTGGAAACTTCCTGTTTCCTGTGGAGAGTGATGATGCATTCCCTGCGGTTTCATGTTTCTCATAGAAATTCCCTAAAACTCTGCTGCTGCACGGTAGAGAAGGTACATGGATTTAGTACGAACTGATTAATGATTCATCTGACTTTTATACACTGAACACACACACACACATATATATTAATCAACATAATAAACTGTAGTACTTTTAAAATATATTTAACAAATTTTTTGAGACACTTTTTTTTATAGTGTCTATATATACATATATTAAGTTATTAAATCAACATACTTTAATCTGTCTATTTATTTATCCATGTATCTCTTTGTGTTTCTGGTTATTTAGTGATACATGTATAATTTTGACTTTGATAATCCCACACACTCTTTTGCCCTCACTGACCTCTGAAATAATCTTCATCACGGCTGATGGTTTTTAACGTTCGTCTGCTCTCGCATTAGTTCTGCTGTGTGTTTAACATCAGATCAGCTTGTAATAATAGCCGAACACATCATCAGACTCTAGATTCCTCAGTTAAAGATGAAGATACTGTACCTCATCCTCCTCTTCAGCTTCAGTCCAGCTGTTTGTCCAGTGCTGATCTCAGTTTTCCCAGTGTTTCTCAGTGTGCATCTTCATCCTCACCGTCGCTTCTTCCCCATCATTCCATGTTCCCGAATAAATCATAAAAGTGGGTCCAGTAACATCTTCTGGAATCAGCATCTGTGGGCGAGCGCCTCGTCTCTGCAGTGACTCGCAGGCTTGACGTGGCATTGGACTGTTAACTAACTTTACTAGTGAGAGAGCCAAGGAGCAAGAGAGGAGAAAGAGGCGGGGCTTCGTTCTCCTTCCCGCCTCTGTCTGGCTTTTCTGCTTTTTGGGGAGTCGGCAGGAAGTGGGGGGTCAAAGGTCAACAGGAAGTGAAGCGCATTCATTTTCTGCATGTGTTGTGTCATTTCGGGGAGGGGGTCGGGGTGCATGTAGCGTGTTCGAGTGTGTGTGTGTGTGGGGGGGGGGGCTGCATGGCTTTGTAGCGCTGCAGGAATGTCGGAGTTTCTTGGCAAGACGGCGGGCTTGTAATAACTCCAGATGTGCGGGCCTGTGGTGTGCTGGCGTGTTTTTTCTTCTGAAGCCGATTTCCTTTCCCTGTCCGGCGTGAATAAAGAGGCCTTTATGCTGGACAATCACCCCCCCACCCCACCCCAAGCACCACGTAACTGGGTGGAAATCAGGACCAGATTTGATGTGGGAGGTGACGGCGACCAGCGAGAGATCGCATATAATTCTGAACCACAGCTGGCTGTCAGGGGACGCTTCTTACTTCTTACAGATGTTGCTCTTGTTTAAGTTCATTCATCTTACTAGTGCACTTAGTTACGTTTACATAAAGATGATAAACTACAATCCTACTAAGTATTCAGTGCATGTCAAACACGTCATGTGTTTGTGCATGGGATTATTTACAGTAAATATATTGTATTTTTACTACAAAACAAGATATATTTAACAATTTTAGATGTCAAATTTTACAAGTGCATTGATTAAATTAAATTAATAATGACTTAAAAGCATTGCATTAATTTTTATAAAGTCTTATAGATGTCAAATTTAAAATATCAATGACTGTGATTAATTATTGTAAATGTTTTTATATTTTATTTTAGCAAAAAAAACATTCACATGCTTAATTTAATTCAAATTAAATAAATTTAAGATGTCAGATTTGTTTAATAATTTGAAAGAAATGGCATTAATGATTTTATTTATTAATGACATTATTTATAGTACTTTTAAAGGATCTTATTTTAACTGCAAAACTAGATCAATTTATATGAGCAAAAAAAAAAAAGAAAAATCACTTTGTTTTCATCCCCCCATCTCACAATGGTTTTATGTGAGTGCAGCAGTCAGTGTGGTGTTGAATCACAACATGTTTGATACAGAGCAAAAACCTTAATCCTCACTATGCAAAACCCTTTCCAGTTAGTCTTAACATGCGTAAAAGTGATGCTTCTGAAGTGCGTGAGAACAGAAATGCGTAAACCTTTCGACAGTCTTGTTGCTCGTTAAGTTAGGTTTTGTACAAATAAACGGTGCTCACGTTTTTTTGAGCAAATGTAAGAATCAGGTCGTTTGTGACTCACTTCAGATTCTTGGTCTCTAGTTAATCTCCACCCATCTGTCCAGCTCTGCAGTGATGTATTGTGGGTAGTGAGTCACAGGCGGGTGCTCTGGGTGGTGACCGTGTTTGCTTTAGCTACGGTTTCTCCTCTCAGAGCCGAGCAGGACTCAGAAACCCCTCGGCGGGGAGCTGGCTCAGCACTCTCTCTGTGGACAGCTTTAAAAACATTTACTTATTTTAAACTGGAAAATTCACTAAAAATTGTCTGAAAAATTTTAAGGATATAACATTCTTTTTTTTTACATTTTAACTGGAAATTGCACATGAAAGTGTTTTGAAATGTTTTATTGAATTGAACTTAAATGAACATCAAATTTATTTTTATATGAGATTCAACACACTAGTGCATAATATTTATTAAATTAATCATTAAAGAAAAAGCTTTAATATTTTTTACATTTAAAATTAAAGTCAAACGTATCACATTAGTGCATGTTATTATTTATTTAGAAAAAATGTTAATGGAATTTTATTTTAACTGGAAAACAGGATCAATTTACATGAACAAAAATATTTTTTATCTAACTGCATGCCATAATTGGTTGAATTGGACATCTAAATTTGACATTTGCATTTTTTTCTGTCTAAAAAAAGTTGTATTTTAAATGAGTGTATTTGTATTCAGCAGTCAGTGTGGTGTTGAATCAAATTAACCCATGCAACTCTAATGCAGTTCTCCGTTAGCACTGAGAGTATGTCAATTCTGTAATCCTTCACCTGAGATGCTTAACTTCAAGACTGTGTTCACTGCTACTGTGAAGTAACGTTACCAGAAAAGCAACACCTCCCTTCACTGCTAACACACCATCGTCCTCTCATTAAACTTCTCTCGGCTGTCGGGAACATTCATGTTCTTTATGAGTTTGGCAATGATAGAGTTCAGTACGTTCAGTTCATTTTGGCTCGACACGCTCAAATTTCCCTTCTGTCTGCGAACCCAAACACACTGTAATGTCATTTCAGATTTACATTACTTATTTGCATTTTACATCTCTTTACATTTTAATTACAATAAATAAGATGTTGCCAAGTTTTTCCACTATTAACTCTTTTGAACTGAACAAACGCAGAGTGAGATTTTAACTTTGTATCTCGCAATTCAGAGTTTACATTTTGCAATACCGAATTTGTATCTTATTATCCTGACTTTTATACAAGAAGTCAGAATTGTAAGATGTAAACCTGTAATTTTGAGGAAATGGAAATCCATAGATTTTAGTTTAGTTATTTAATCTAAATTTACAAACTCTATCCCCCACATATCCCCAGATAAATACTGCTCTGATTATTAAAACCAAATTATATCAAACAAGAATTCTGTTCAAGATACTTCTTGTAAGGAGCTTGTGGAGTAGTGACTAGTTTAGCTCTCCAAAAAATGCTCGTAGATGTCAAAGCTGGATGAGGGATCTTTCTGCAAAATGACGCGGTGCCTTTTTTTTCTTCGGCGAATTAAAAACAGAAAGAGGGGAAAAAAAACATGCATTTTGAAAATTGCTGTTGGCCTTGGCTCAAGGCGCAGTCGTTTTGGTAATGAGGGGTTAGAGCGGCATTATTGCTCCCAGATGCCTCCCCGCGTCTCTCTGGCCTTTGATGCAAAACCAAGACACCAGCGCTTTTCTCTCTCTCTCTCTCTCTCTCACACACACACACACACACACACATTACAAACCGCTTCATTTTTTGGTTTAGTTCTACACATATGATCACACCTGATAGTATTATCGCTCTACATGACGCAGAGTGTCTTTCTGATGGTTGAACTTGGACATGACGTGTCTCAAAAGTGTGCTTGTGAAGCAGTTTTGTTTGGATTAGCGCAGCGGGCCGCAGTCAAGCGTGAGAAGTGTGTTTATGAATCGAGTCTGAACTTCCTCCGCTCTTATAATTGCGCTGGTATTAGTCACACCAAAAACAAAACAATGGAAAATATCCACAGTTCTGTCCATGGTGATGGTTGGACATAGGAAGGAAACATCTCCGATGAGATCTAGTTTATGTTTCATCTGGAACAGAAATGAAGTTTAACTGAAATGAGTTTTAAGATAGATCTGGACAAACTTTGGTCCACATGTCCAGTGTGTAATGAAAGAGCAAGATCTGAGTGGTGCAATGTTCTTAGAAAGTGATTATTTACGTTCTTGATTTGGATTCATGAAAAATATCTTAAAGGAATAGTTCACCCAAGTCTGCTGAATATGTGTTCACCCTCAGTTCATCAGAGATCAGGATGAGTTTGTTTCTAAATCAGGTTTGTAGAAATGTAGCACTGCATCAGTGTCTCATCAATGGATGCTCTGCAGTGAATGGGTGCCGTCAGAATGAGAGTCTGATAAAAACATCACAATAATCCACAGCACTCCAGTCCATCAGTGAACATCTGGAGAAGACAAAAGATGAAACACATCCAGCATTAAGATGATTTTAACTCAAACACATAGAGTCTATAATCCATAATAACACTTCCTCCAGTGAAAAAGTGCATCTGCTGTTGTCTCTCATATATTAGTTAAGAGGTGTTTAAACGCTGCTTGATCTGTGCAGATTTCTCTCCTGATTCAGACCAGAAGACTTTTTCAATGGAGGAAGTGTTATTATGGATTATAGACTCTGTGTGTTTGAGTAAAAAGCATCTTAATCAAGGCTCTGAACCGGTTCAAGGAATGAAATCGAAAACCGCAGACGAACAAGATTTTGACAGGAACAGAACCAGAAACTAAATCAAATTTTATAGTTCCGAACAGAATCAAAAAAATTTAAATGGCCATTAAACGGTTAATAACCTTATTTTATCATTCCATTTTATATTTGAAATTTGCTGTCAACCAATCAGGATTCACTTAATTCAGTGAAAGTTTAACAAAACGAAATAATTTTTTTTTTGCTGAGTTTCGGATTATTGTCACAAGATTCAAAGTTTACGGAAAGGAAAATGAGACAGCAGGAAGTAGTTTCTTTATTTTGCAAAAGCTTTACAGTTCTGTATAACAAATTATCAAAATAAAATACTCTGTTGTCCGATCTGTTGCGTTCAGCGAGAATGTGCTGATATAAAGCCCATGTGAAGGATGCTGTTCGATGCCAGTGAAGTACAAAGCCCGTTTCATAAGAAATAATATTTAAGCATCCAGATACGTTGACAATATGTAAACATTTGGATTCATGCCTGAATGAGAGAGGTAGGCTTCAGAGAGAAAAACATTCTTATAAAATGATTGTGGGAATACAAAATATTATTTTACCAAATAAGAGCAATGCTTTGTGAATCTGACTCTGCGTGTCTACAGCCGCAGGTTATTTAGATCCTCGTTTGATTGGCTCTCAGTATCAGCGAACACAACTTCCTGTCTGGAATCACTGTGGGAGATCAGACGGATCAGATTTCTGCTCTGAAACCAAGAGCACCACGTTTCCAGAGATTCAAGGCTTTAAAGACCCAGAGACGTTGAGACTTTACAAGAGCATATGGAGAATCATTCAGTGTGTGTGTGTGTGTGTGTGTGCGTTTATAGAGCTGCGGAGGTCAGAGGTCACAACTGATATACACTGATGTCTGACTTCTCACCCTCTGATGACTTCCATGCGTGTGTGTGAGTGTGTGTGTGTGTGTGTGTGTGAGTGTATGTGTGTGTGTGTGTGTGAGTGTATGTGTGAGTGTGTGTGTGTGTGTGTGTGTGTGTGTGTGGTTAGTCGCAAGCGCTGTGGTCTGCTGCTCTGTATATATATGGCTCCGAGGGTCTTTTTTTCTTCTTTTATTTATTTTAGTGTTTATTTATTTTTTGCTGGGTCACTTTTCATCCTTCAATACATAAATGAATAAATATAATTTTAAAAAGAACTGAAGAAAATTAACAGTTTTGAATTACTTAATTAACTTTTACTTTGTTTGCACTAATGCTGGACAAAAGAGAAACGAAACGATTTTACATGTCAAACCATTTCATTTCACCAACATTTTTACAGGTTAAATATAGTTACATATAGTTTCTTAACCTGTTATAATTTTAGGAATATAATTAATTTAATCCATTTTGGAGTAAGACTGTAACATAACAAAATATTGGAAAAAGTGAAGCACTGTGATAAGCTACTTTCCAGATATATTTCATTATAATGTACATGTTTTGGTTTGTACTAGTGAGTAAATAATTTTTTAATTTTTTTATTTGTACTTTATTTTTTTTAAGAAACAATTCATCCGAAAAACACCATTGTGTCATTGAGGACTGAATGTTCATTTTTCTCTGCATTGTTCCTTTAAGAGCGCAGACATGATCTTTCTATCGTCTCTGTTTCCTCTTTTCCCTGCACTCGTCTCTCTCATATAATCCTCCTCCCAGAAGATCCTCTCATCAAGCCTCTCTTCCCAAAATCTGGCTGAGGAGAAGGAAAAGTGTGACTCACTGAGCGGCTGCGAGTGTGTGTGTGTGTGTGGAAGAGACGGTATGTTTTATATCTGATGAGCATCAGTTCCAGCTGGCATGAGCACCTGATCGAGCGGACACACGTTAAACACTCGGAAAACCCCTGACATTCGTGGAAACACAGAATAAAAGAAAATCCCAAATGTGATCGCATTAAATCCTGCAGAGTTTCAGAAACTGTCTCAAACTGTGCTCAGATTCCCCAGAGTCTCAATATGAACTCAAACACAAAACTCCATCCATAATGTTTTTTTCATTACGAGCATTTTCAGTATACTTTTGAAGTTAAAACATTTTTTTGGTCTATATAGTTTTTTTTATCGATTTTTATTTTAGCTTTAGTTTTTTTTGTACTTCAGCTTAAACAAAAAAAAAAAAAATGTTGCCTTTAGATGACTTTTTTCTTTTACATTATTATATTATTTTACATTTTATTTTATTTAAAGCCAATTATTGTTATTATTTATTTTTTAGTTAATGTTTTCAACAGGCTTATTATCATTAAGTATTTTTATCTATGTAATTTAAGGACATCTCATGAGCACCAATCAGAAATCTCTCCGCCGCGGGAAGCATCACGTGTCCTGTTCTTTTTTCGTCCGCTCCAGCTGGCCGGTGTGTTTTTACGGGCGTTACGGCAGGGCGCGGTGCTCGCTCTGGTGGGCAGGGGAATATACGGGGCCGGGCCCCGGGCTCTGGGCCCCTGACGGCCAGCCAGACGGCTGTGGTGCACCAGTCAGCTTTCAGACTACGCCATCAACCATCCGCCCTGACGGTTTATTTTAGCTCTGACGGCTCTAATCAGTTCCAGCCGCATGTGGCGGAGGCTAAAATCACTCTGCTCAATATACATATATATACACACAGTTCTCTCTCTCTCTCTCTCTCTCACACACACACACACACACTCACACACACACTCACAGTCAGCATGTGAAAGGCGCTGAACACACTTCATTAATCTCAGTAAACTCTGTTCTGCCCCCCGCAGGAGAAAGAGAAGAAGTACATGCTGCAGGTGGACAACCTGAAGCTCAGAGACGTGGAGAAGGGCTTCATGTCCAGCAAACACATCTTTGCCCTGTTCAACACTGAGCAAAGGTCAGAGGTCATAATCCTTAATTATGATCGCAAAAAAAAACTAAAACAAAAGCTTAACATTTGTCATTTACATAGTAAATGTTTTCATTGGGAACAAAATGAATAATATTGACTCAAACTGAGCAAAAATATGAATTTGGTGCAGATGCCGATATTTATGAAATCCCGATGCTTGTGATGTAAATCAAAGAGATCTTTCTAACAGTAGAGCAGATCTAAATATCACTCTATATCTCCAGACTTTAAAGACTAATCTAATGCATGTAATGCCCTGACAGGAACGTGTATAAGGACTACCGTCAGCTGGAGCTGGCCTGTGAGACTCAGGAGGATGTGGACGGGTGGAAAGCGTCGTTCATGCGTGCCGGCGTCTATCCTGAGCGCGTGGTGGTGTGTGTTCAGATTCATCAGATGTGAGTACGAATGAATACATAGATGTGTTGCACCTCAAAATGCTTTTCTCTCTCTCTCACGCTGCGTCCCGTGGCGTCGCTCTAGGAGAAGGAAAAGGTACAAGCTTTGAGTAGCGTTTGGATTTTTTATGAATCTTTTGCATTGCCGTCTCCTGTGTTTGTGTGACTGTGTCTGTGTTTGTCTGTAGAGCGACGCTGGAGACGAGAACGGGTCGGACAACTTCATGCACTCCATGGACCCTCAGCTGGAGAGGCAGGTGGAGACCATCCGAAACCTGGTGGACTCCTACATGAGCATCGTCAACAAGACCGTACGAGACCTGATGCCCAAGACCATCATGCATCTGATGATCAGTAATGTAAGCTGCTCAAGTGGTGAAAGGTTGTTACTTCAAACCCCACAAGGGTTGATTCATTAAATATCCGCAACTAAGACAGTCCTATATGTATCCCTGATTATGAGCCATAAAAAGGATCAAGTATGGTACTCAAAAAAAACAACAACAACACACACACATCTAGATTTCCCTAAATTTGAAAAGCTGAGATTTCGCAGACTATCGTCCTGAAGAACAGTGTTGTGAGTGAGTGTGTTGTGTCTCAGACGAAGGAGTTCATCAATGCGGAGCTGCTGGCTCAGCTGTACTCGTGTGGAGATCAGAACACACTGATGGAGGAGTCGGCCGAACAAGCGCAGCGGCGAGACGAGATGCTACGCATGTACCACGCGCTCAGAGAAGCACTGAACATCATCGGGGACATCAGCACCACCACCATCACCACCTCTCTGCCTCCACCGGTGGACGACTCCTGGCTCCAGGTGCAGCGCACGGGCTCCGGAGGACGGTGCGTTCAGAGGACACACACACACACACACACACACACAGATAAACTGATGGACTAATCCAGGAAATATGACTTCAGTCTTGATCTAGAGATAGGTCTTCAGAATGTCAGTGAGAATTTTAAATGCTCAACACTTTATTTGTAATCATAATTTTAAATTAATAAATAGCTTTTCTTTTATTATTTCATTAAAACAGTAATCATTTTAGATAGCAAATCCTTCAGATCTTCAAAATCATCACAGTGAAATAAGTAAAAGTAGTAAAAGGTTATGAAGTATAATAACACCCTATACTGGAATAAATATTATTAGCCTATAAGCTATTATAATTTTATTTTAAGTTGTAAATCATAATAATTCTTATATTTAATTTATTAAAGTAGTAAACGTTCATAAAGTACAATTATATCCTATACCAAAATAAATATATACTTTAAATACCTTCTTATAGACCATAATAATAATAATTATTTATATACAGCTCTTACAGATACATTGTGTATTTAATTTACTCTTCCTGTTTGGGTAAATGAATGGCTTATGAATATTAATCGCTATGTTCATTGAGAGGACAGTTCAGTTAGGTTCCATGGCAATGAGAGCAGAAACTCATTAATATTCATGAGCTCGGCCTTATGTCATGATGTCAGAACCAGCCATATCAATCAGTTTAAAACAACTGATATCTATTAATACACTACAAAGTCTGAATGGTGTAGTAGCGCCACCTGCTGCTGCAGTGTGAAATGAGCACACCGGCCACCACAAAATCATGAGATTCTTAAATTAAATATGTAATTAGCTAATTTCTGGTTAATGACTGCCTTTGTTGCCCTTTACATTAAAATTTTATAATGTGATGCAAAACAGTATATGTAGTGGCAAATAAAGAGAAATTTGTTAAGAGACAGTTAAGAAGAAACACTATTTCTCTGTTAGGTCTCCGGCGGCCAGCCCGACCCCTCAGAGACGGGCCCCTCCTCCGGGGCCTCCTGCACGCCCAGGTTCTCGTGGCTCGGCCCCTGGGCCCCCTGCAGCCGGAGGGCCACCAGTTCCCTCTCGCCCGGGAGCCTCTCCGGACCCCTTCGGCGGCCCCCCCCCTCAGGTCCCGTCCCGTCCTAACCGTGCTCCTCCCGGCGTGCCCAGGTGACACTCTATTACCTCAGACAGTAGAAACTGCTAATGAAACGATGTATGTGTGCTGGAAAACAATCATAATGCACTCAGATTGAGGCTTAAAAATGTGTTATTTCTGCAGTGCTAGCACCAAAAGCAGTAGCGAACAGCAGGTATATATGTTTGTCCAACCAATGGAAGACAGCCAATTCTGTCTGGTGTCGCTAGAGCAGCAGAAATGATACACAGTGTCCATGAAATAATCAGAAACACTCAAAGAATACTAGCTATCTCTCTAGTCCTGCAGTCGTATAATAAGATGTGTTTGCTCTTAGCCGTGTAATGTGAGACTCTTCCGCTGGAGTAAGTGCAGTGGTGTGGGTGAGTTAACCATCACCAGACCAGTGTTTAAACCATTAGCAACCATCACTGAAACTCAGCTAAGTGTTTATCAAAGTGTCATCAGATCAGATTCAGATGTGCACAGTCAGGCGTGCTGCTTTTAACACTTATGATCGCTCAAACGTTACAGATTTAAACCATTAGATGCACTGTGTGTTCTCCGTAGAGCTGGGTGATATAACAAACATTCACAATGAGTTTAACACTGTGAAGATTTTGACAAATATTCTTGTTTTTTCAAAGATTGGATCATTAGACTAGATTCCGGATTCCTCCTTTTCTCGTGACAGAAATGTCTGGATGGCATTTTTCATATATTACAATGTTTTAGCATAAATACATTACCATTCGAAAGTTTTGGGAGCTATTTTTAATGTCTATGAAAGTCTCTTATGCTTACCAATGTTGAAATATTACTACTATTTAAAAAAAACTGTTCTATGTGAATATATTAAATATTATAATAAAGTGTAATGTATTTCTGTGATGCTCCGCTGTATTTTCAGCATCATTCCTCCAGTCTTCAGTGTCACATGATCTTCAGAAATCAGAATAATATGATGATTTACTGCTCAAGAAACATGTCTGATTATTATCAGTGTTGAACACAGTTGTGTTGCACAATATTTCTGTGGAAACTGTGACAAATGTAATTTTTCAGGATTCACAGATGATCAGAAAGGTCAAAAGGACAGCATTTATTTCACATTGTAACATTATAAATGTTCTTGATGTCACTTTTGATCAATTTACTGCCTCCTTGGAAAAGGAATTATCATTTAAAAATATTTTAAATAGTTGTTTAAGTAATGAAGTTTTATATTTTAAAAACACATAAAAATGTATAAATTTGTAGTAAATCTGTAGTAAATTTAAGTAATCATTTATTTCAGAAAATATCGTACATACCCTAAATTTAAATGGTTCTGAAATGATGGTACATCAAAACATCATCAAAGGGCTTATAAATCTAATTAATTTGAGCGCTTGAACTATATCACCCGGCTCTAACAGTCAGCAGCATATCTCATGAATGAATGTCTGGATCACGTCAGCACACTTCAGACGCTTTACTAACTGTCCACAGGACGGCCGGAGGGATGTTTCTGCTTTTATTTATTTTCCTTGCTGAATTTGTTCTCTGTTGCGTGTGATTTTACTCTTTCTAACACTAACAGAAAGTGCTTGCATCCTGGCAGCAACACACACACACACACACACATCCCAGCAGTCACTCACACACCTTTCATTCTGACCCGGAATAAATCCTAATTTCAACGCTGAAGTCCCTGATAAATTATTTGCATATGATCTGCAAAACCTCTGAACTTGAAAAAAAAAATCCATAATGGCTTAAGATGATTCTGTCTTATTGCGGATGCTTTGAAATTCATAATTGGCTGTTAAATCCTCAGACAGAGGTTTTGGACGTCAGTCTCTGGTTAGCTTGGATTGGAGAAGTGTTGATGTTTCTGTCTCCTCCATGTTAACTGTGTGTGTCTCGCTCATCCTTCTCTTGCTCCTCCCATCGCTCTGGCTCCGCCCCTCCTGCTGATATTGATCATTTTTCACAGAATTACAATCAGTGACCAATGAGGACTAACACTTCT
Organism: Carassius gibelio; assembly: GCF_023724105.1. Lineage (NCBI taxonomy): Eukaryota > Metazoa > Chordata > Actinopteri > Cypriniformes > Cyprinidae > Carassius > Carassius gibelio. Next base: position 10,446,278 of record NC_068400.1, on the reverse strand, counting down.
GGTACGTCTGTGGTTCTCTCTTGCCATTCCCCGTCCCTCTGCATGACCCACTGTCTCTGAGACCCTCGCACACACACACACACACACACACACACATACAACAGTCCAGAGATGATCTAATGGGACGCTTTTAATTGACATTAGACAAACACTTTGAATGGGAATGTTCTGGTTAAATGCAACCGAAGCTCTTGGCTTTCTATTGACAGACTGAGGGACTCAGTTACAGTATTATCTGGGGTAAATCAACAGCATGTCATGTTGTATTTAACACAGAATGTTCTTCTACACGTTTATAGCAGATCTAAATTACTGAATGTGAAAATCTTTCCGACAGCCAATCACATCTTTGCCCAGCTTGCACCTCGTTTGCTGATTGGTGATTTTTGTTTAGATGGACAGCAGGTCTCAGAACAGACTCTGTAATGTTCAAACATTACATCAGTTCTCTGAATGTGTGCATCGGGTTGATTTGGTTTCAGTTTTATTTCATTTATTAAGATCTGAAAACCCTTTCCTTCTACAATCCTGTGCACTTGTTTAATTTCAGTTTTGCCCTCGTTATTTAAGATCCTTCTTTATAAAAAAACACTACAAACATTCAGTCAAATGCTGCACATGTGACCTTTTGGGTGAAACTGAACAGTGGGGTCAAAGGTGAAGTGTCCATGTTGTTTGTCTCTTCATGGCATCTCATTCTGTCACGGTGTGATCTCTGAATGCTGTTGAACATGTTTCAAAACATGTCTCTGTCTGCACAGGATCAATACTGATCAAACCGTTTTATTTGTTGTTGTTTTTAATAAACAAACAAATAAATCATTTATACGATTTGTATTCAATGAAAAGTATTAATATTATAAAATTATTATTAGATATTTTATTTTTAATTATTTATTTTGAAATGTAACTATTATTGAATTGATTTCTTTATTTAGTTTAATGTCAAAAATGCTGTTTTGCTTTTTTAAATAAATATATTAATATTTTTTATTTAATAAAAAGCATAATTTGTATTATTAAATAATGGTTTGTATGTATATATATATATATTATATACACACACACACACACACATTTAGTTATTTCTTGTAGAATTAATTTTATTACCATTAAATTAATCTCTTTACTTTAATAAGTAAAATTTAATTTAATAAATGCAATTTCAGTTTTTTTATAAATAAATAAAGTTAGAATTTATTTTAAATACATTCTATTAAAAAGTTATTAATATTATGAAAAGACATATTTGATTCATAACACTGGCAAAACTATGAGATTAAATATCCTGAATGATGCTTCTTTCAGTAATTTACAGTAATTTTACTTTCATGAACTCTATAATGAGAGAAAATTACCAAGCAAAATATTTATCCTTTCTCATGTGAATAAAATTCTTTCACATTTAATGAACATAATTTTGTGGATGTGTCCGTGTGTGTGTGTGTGTGTGTGTTACTCATCCATCTTCTCTCTGTGTTTCCATGGCAGCCGACGACCCCCAGCATCACCTACTCGACCCAACCGACCCACAGACTCCTCCCTCTTAGACTATTAGCCCCTCCCAAACCTTGTGACAGACAGCGAGGACAGACACGGACAGACACGCCCACTCCACCAGAACTCCTCCCCTTCCTGCTCCTCAACTCACACACATCATACAACTCTACAACCCTCTGTCACAGTTTAACCTTCCATTTCACATAGTTCTGTCATCGTCAGACCAAAATTTAGAAAAGGACACATACTTGAGGAATATTGACTATCTTGAGAGCTGGAAGCCCTTATTTAGGAAACTTAGATCTACAACACAACATTTTTATGAACTCAAACTCTTTGACAGCTGGTTGATGAGTTTAACATCACTGTTTATCCTCCTTAACTTAAAGAATGAGCTTGACTAGAAAAGTTAGATGAATGAGCACAGGGTTTGATAAATGCATTTCTTATTTACGTTCTGTTTCTCTAAGCTTCTTTTGGCTCTCAAATGCTTGATTTCCTGCTGTTTAAGGATGCATTATCTCTCCAAAGTGTGATCTGGAGTCTCGTGATAACTGCATCTTCTGGAATGAGCTCATGTGCATCTGTATTTCTGTTCATTACTTTGGCTCTTCTTGTTTTTGTTTCGTATGTGTGTCGGGCTGCAGTGGTCCCTGAGCTCACGGGCCAGAAGACGACACCAGACTCCCTGAAGGGTAATACACTTTCCCATAGTTCCACAGTCATTATTACACATGAGTCTTTCACTCTCTGAATCACGAGTCTCTTAGTGTATGTAGGCAAAGAAGGTCACTGACGGAAATGACAATGGTCAACAATAAAATAAATTACACTTAAGCCACAATTAAATGTCTAAATGTCATGACGCTCGATAGTGACAGAGTCATGGGTGTTATGAGGAAAACACAACTGATTCAATTGAATCATGTGTTTCATAAAATGATTCACTTTTTCGCAGTGCACTCTGGCGACACCTGCTGGTTCTTTATGTGTAATGTTACTCAATTAAATATACGTTAGTCTACAAATTATTCAATATTAAGTATGTGTATATTTTGTGTTCTATTATTTATTTATCAAAGTTTGGTCAGAATGATTATTAGAGACACGTACATACGTACATACGTCATCAACGGTGATTTTAAATGATAAAGCTGACCCTAGATCAGTAAAACATGACACACTGGTTCATGTGCTCACCGATATCTTTCATCGACACTTCGAAACGTTCGTAATGAATCACATGACTTCGAACCACTGATTCATATTCAAAGATTCAAATCTTCATGTAGTAACTTTAGTGTTTTGAAAGCGCTCATCACTAAAGCAAAACACGTCCGAGTTTAAACTAGTCTAAATCAGCTTTTAAAATCACTAAACACTTTGTTTGACAGTTGATAATGTTGTTTACTGCACGGCGGCAGATAATAATCCGAGTCTTACCTGTTGTCGAGTCGAGACAAGCCCCTGATGTTTCCTTATATGACATTTAAACCGGACTTACGTAGAAAACACACATGTTCGCGTGCGCTCCATCGTCTCTGAGGTAATTCCAACTTAAAACAAACAAAAATGTCAAAAGTTTTAACTGTCTCCATAAAAATAACAACAAAAAATCCACTGACGGCATTTTTAACCGAACAATAACCGTTTGAGACGCAAGATGGCGCCAAATTTGAAACGCAGCAAAGCGGGACAGCGGAGTGATACAAGATGAGTGAAGATTGAAAATAAAATGTTTTTGTTGAAGGCTACAGTGAAATATATTTTTGTTGCACTTTATTTGTTAAAATTTTATTATTGTAAGGGAATCATTAAATAATAATAAATGAGCGCTGATTATTCAGGCATATTAAATAACATGATTGACCAATCAAAATTAAGTATTCCAGAGCGAGAGTACTAGGAAAATAAATAAATATGATCGAAAATAAGATTTAAAATGTATTATTTTTACTAAAATAATAAAGTTAGTAAAAAAAAATGATATAATGTTAGTATATATTTTCCAGAATAACGTTTTACACATTTTATAGTATTAATTTTAAGTCTTTATACATTTTAACATACAGTTGACTTAAAAAAATATATTAAAAGCAATTATTTCATAATCTAAATAAAATACAGAGATTTCAAAATAATCTGAAAAGTTTTAAAAAACTAATCAATTTGATAAAATGATTGGCATTTAGACATTTTAGGCGTGACTTTAGTGAACAAATACTTTGTGTGGCAACAATATTACATTTCTTCATGATTCTTAATAAATAAGATCTGAATTATTGTGATACTGAAATGTATTGTATTTATGGAAGTTATGTAGAGTTTGAATTTGGTAAAGAGGACTCGTGGGGTTTGTCTTCTCTGTGTGTGACTCTGAGGACAGTTTTTGCTTTCATTGACCTCGATGCTCACTCTTTGTCTTTTCTTCTTCTCTGCTTTCATGCTCAGCCGGTCAAACACAGGTGACCATTCTCGCCCCTTCTCTCCACGCGACCCTTAGCATCATTTCTTCTTCTGTTCCTCCCCGTCGAGTAAAACAACCCAAACCCACCAGCACAAGAGAAACCTTCCAGATGTTTCCAGCATCCTCGGATTGAGAAACCAGTTTCAAGCTCATTGTGGAGATCATTATCACGACCATCAAACCTAAAAGAAACTCGTCAAAGGGATAGTTCACCCTCGTGTCGATTCCAACCAGTTTTCCTTTTTCCGTGGAACACAAAAGATAATATTCTGAAGCAGTAAACCGTTTCGGGTCCCATTGACTTCCATAGTTTGGACAAACAGTACTGTGAAAGTCAAGGGGACCCGAAACTATTTGCTCTTCAAAATATCTCTTTGTATATATCTGTTCCACAGCCATTTATTCCCCACACTGCAAACAATCCTTATTTTAGTCTCTTTTTCCAGTTAAAAGGAAGTTCAGCTACCGGAAACCCTGAAAAATGCACTAAAGTAGGGATCTTCTTGCAGTGCAAACCTTGTGAGCTGGATGAGATGCTTGTGTGTTTACAACCGAGTTAATAAACGAGTAGAGACTGATGCTGAAGACTGTTGAATGATCATGTCCAGATGGTTTTCCACACACAGGCTATGTTTAGAATTTAATACTTGCTTACTGTATATACTTACTATACAGTATACACTGCTTACTGTTCTTAACAAATAGCATGTGGAAGTGCACTATTCAATGCTAAACAGTAGTATGCAACATTGTCGGCTCGTTGCATGTTTAAATTTAGTTATTTTTGCATTTTTAAGTCTGATACATGTACAAATTTTTGCAAACGTAGTCTGTAATTTGGGTGTTCATACAGATCTGTAAATGGTGTGCATACTATATAATAATAGCAGTAGTATGATATTCTGAACATAGCTGCATATGATTGAAGGTGCTGTAAGCTATTTGTATTGATTCCACCGCATCAATCAAGCCACAAATGATTTCGTATTAGATAAAAAAAAGTGGATATTATAAATAGTTTAGAGCACCTTTAAACGCCACCAATGGACATTTTTCATGTGTGCTGAAAAACTGTCCCTGTGCATTGAGATTATGCAACTATATCTCAAGTCTAAGATTTTATTGTCTGTAATTTAAGATCTCAAGATGGTCTATGCATAGAAATCATTCCAGTTTGTTCAGGTGTTTTGTCGAATACGAACACACCCCTCCACAACCGTGGACTGTGAATCTGTCGTGTGTTGTAATAATTCTAAAGATTATAAAGTCTGTGTTGCTGATCGTTGATGTTGTGGCATGAGCAGACAGTTTCATCTGTACTAATATCAATAATATGTTTCTGTCTTCAACATGCACACCAAATCTTCCCAGAATCCACTGGGAGTCTTAGTAAGACCCACTAAACAGACAATATTTACCGTTATTTAAGAGTTTGTCATGGACATACTGTATCTTAAGTGAGTCCCGTGTCTTTGTGGTGCATTTATGCAAATTGTGCTTCCACTGTTTTAGAGACTAGTCCACATGTATGATTATTGAATATTAAATTATTATGGGTAAATAAAGCAGGCCTCTTTCTGTGTTTGGACAGAAAGGTGTTATGATACTGAGTGTGTAACGTGTGAATGAATGTGTGTGTGTGTGTGTAACGTGTTCTGTTCGGGCGAGTTTGTCAAGCTGGACTCTGTCATCATTAAACTTCAGTGTACGGAAATGTTGTTTCCTGTTATTTTTCTTGTCTTCTGAGAACTTAAAAGATATTTTAGCATACAATTCAAATATGAAATCAAATGCTGAGTCGATGTGTTTCTATGGAAGGTCATTGCTGCCACATAAGAGAAAAAATGTTTTGGTAAACCACAATTATGACCTTAAAAGTCTAAATTATTACTGATTGCAATTATGACAATCATAATTATGGGGTGCATTAAAATTATACTAGTAACTTGACTTTGTATTCCATAATTATAACTTATTGTGTCATTTTTGAACATCATATCAGAATCATGCCTTTTATCTCATAACGATAACTTTGTATGTGTTTTTTCATGACAGTTTAACTCAATTATGAAAATCAAAATTGACAGTCATAATTATGAAATAAAAAAAGGAAAAAAAAAATTGACTTGTCTTAATGACTTGACTTAACTTCTTTTTTAATATAATTATGTTATGACAAAATAACAATTACGAGATACCAAGTCAAAGTTATGAGATTATAAATCAATTATATACTAATAGAATCATAGATCTAAAATTATGACGTACTAATCTGTAATTGAGATGAACTTAAAAAAAAAAAAGATTTTGAGGTTGTCAAAACTTACATATCAAATCATAACTAAATAAAACTTAGTCATAATTATGATATAAAGTTGAAATTATGACAGTCCTAATTATTACACAAAAAGTCAGGATTATGACACGAGATAAAGTTTTTTATGCATCAGTCATAATTATGAAATAGTCAAAATTAAATAATTTAAATTAAATTAAGATTCAGAATGATGACATTGAGAAAAATCTAAATGAACAAGTCATGATTATGGGATGGTAAATTATAATTATGAAATAAAGAGATTAAGTCATAATTATAGGATAGAAAAAAGATAAATTATAAAATCAAATTATAACAAAAAGGAAAAACTGTCAATCAGTTTATACATTTCAACGTTTATGGCATAGATACTTAGAATTTATCAAAGCATGTTTTTTAATCTCATGTGGAAACAGTACATTAACATCAGATCCATCAAATACCTGAACGATCCCCAAATCATCAACTTCAGACATAAAGCGGGCTTGATTTTGCTCAATCGGGTTTATTTAGGAGGAAAATCATCTCAGAAGTATTTCTGCACAAACTACTCATTATTCCTTCATTGTGTCTAAAATAAAACAGATTAGTGTGTAATTATCCCAAATAAATAGAATTCTCCTTTAGTGAAACCACACAAACATCAGGTCGTCTTCGGCAGGCAAACCTCAGTCATATACAGTATGATACACAGTTACACTATTTACACCTCTGTTACATGTTTCTGCAAAACAATCGACATCCGATTAAAGCCCACGCCCCAAAATATCACTGGAAAATATGTGCATACACGGAGAACGCAGATAGAAATGATGCAGAACGTGCTTCAGTGAAAACTCCAGTTCCTCAGGTGAATACAGACACAGAAACACTGTCTGAATAATGCATTAGAGAGCAATGCACAATGCATTCTACTTCAGAACTGCTTCAATGTTTTTGTAATTACCTGTAGATTAATATGCATACACTTCTAAAGAGCATAACGCATGTAAAATGCATCCCTCTCTTTAAAGGTGTAGCTGTGATTACATTAATTTACAAAAACACACAACTGCAAGACATGAAGAAGAGCTTTATCTTCAGAGAAAAAAAAAAGATTTAGTTCAGATTAATTTCCAATCATTATCTGATTTTCTCAGAAAACACTTCCTCATCTCAGTCCAGACCTGCTTTATCATATCAGTACTACTCATTATTGTACCCTAGTTAGTGTGCGAGTTGATTACTGAATCATACCGATGTGAATCACTGATCTGTCAGCTGTCTATTGCACGCACTTGATGAAGTGAAAGAGGACAAATGAGAGCGGGACAAGACACAGAGCAGCAGAAACTGATCTTCTGATGGATTAACCAAGCAGAGACGGAGAGCTTCAGAAGTCATCAAGTATCTCTGATTAGGAACTACGAGGGAATCCCCTTTGATACACGTCTGTGTCAAACAGAGACGGACGCTGTCAGACCACCAGGATCTTGACCTCGTCTTGTTCGTCCGGCCGGTAGAAGAAGGGGATGCAGGGGTTCTCTCCCAGGAAGGGAGCGGGTCTGGCCTGAGGGTTCTGGATCTCCTGCAGGAGCTGCATGATCTGGCGGGCCGTGCCGTCCTCTGTGGGTCTCAGAGATGGGGCGTCCGGAGCAGATCCTGGCCTCTCTGAACTCTGGGATTGAGTTTGAGGGTCTGAGCTGGACAGAGACGCTGTAGACGCCTCCTCCGCTGCGCTCAGATCCAGAACGGCTGAGAGGAGACCGAATAGTTCAGGAAAACATCAATCAGCTGCTCATAAGATTTTAATATTAGAGTAAATTATATTTTGTCTAATCTTATGATGCAAAAACTGTCTGTAGATTTCATCAGAGCTTGAATGACAACATTCTTGAATTAGTTAGAGCTACAGCTGAATTAAATTCCAGACACAGTTCAGTGTGTAATAAAACACAAATAATAACCAGACACAGGACTTTAACAAAACAGAAGACAGAAAATGTCACGCATGAAGTGGTTTATCAAATGGTTTTAGGACTCTCTGACTAATGCATGTCCTTGCTTTCTTTCGTTTTCCAGTTTTATTGACTGAAAAAAAAAAAAAAAAAAAAAAAAAGAACATCCCTCTCAGATCTAAGATCTGTTTCTTGCTGAAGAAATGGTTTAAAACTGAGCACAAGTAGAAATGTTTACATTTTCGATAGTGCATTACTATAAATTAGTGCATTAAAATAATATTGATATTACTATTATTATTATTAATTTAAAATAGCTTAAAAATGAGCATAAGAAAAACGTATACGGAGTATAAAGTATTGGACACTCAGTGTGTCTGAATCCGTCTGAGTGTGTGTCTGAGCTGTGTCACCTGGGCTGTCCGTGTGTCCGTCAGCAGGATGGAGGTGTTCTCCTCCGGAGGACAGGAGGTCAGGGTTACTGACGGTGCTCATGTATCTCCTGTACCACTCGTTCCGCTCGCCCACCAGACGCATGACCAGATCCTGCAGCTCCGCGAGCTTCGCCTGAACACACACACACACACGTCAACATCACGCCACAGACATCGCTCCATCACACAGCTGCTACTCGTACCTTCATCTCCTCCTTGTCTTTGGCCATTAGGTTGATGTACTGCTCTTTCTCAATGTGTCTTTGTTTCATGATGGCTCTCTGGTTCTGATACAGCGCGATGTATTCACCTACACACACACACACACACACACACACACACACGTAAATAAACACTCTTGATTTTCAGATCACAATAACTGCTACATCTCACATATCTACATGAACTGAACAGCTCACTTTCAGTGCAAAGGCACAAAGAACAACAATAAAGAAACACTTTTCAACCAATATCTCGATATATTTTCTCTGCGCTGGCTTGAATTATTTATTGTGTTGTGAAGTGAAATGATAATACTACTGCGATCTAGCCAACATATTACTAATACATGCAAATTATTAATTAAATCAGAAATAGTTTACAACGGAGCATAAGCAGAAAAATGTATGACTGGTTTTGTGCTCCAACTTTCTCAAGCAGGCAGAAACTCTCTGTGCTTCATGTATTTGGACACACAATGACAGAAGTGCTTGATGAGTCGTCCCTCTGTGTGTGTGTGTGTGAGTGTGTGTGTGTGTGTGTCTCACCGATGGTGTCTGTTTCTCCTGACAGCTGAATGCAGCGGTGCTCCAGCTCCTCCACCCGCTCCTTCAGATCCACCTTCTCCTGCATCAGTGCTGTGAAACGCTCCTGGAGTTTCTCCATCGCCCCCCGCAGAGCCTCGTGCACCTCCACCGGGACCCCGTCAGAGCCTGCTACAGAAGAAGTCAGACTCAAATATTCAGAGAAGCTACACCAATGGACAGAAGTTAGACATGTTATTATGTTTGAGGTTTTCTTGTATTGTCAAGCAACAAACGATCAGTGTTTTTGCTGCTCACTATTTCTGAGGAAACTGATGCATTTTGTCTTGTCCAGGATTCTTTGACAAACATATACTTCGAAAGACTACATTTATATGAAATCAAAATCTTTTGTAACATTAGAATTGTCTTTTGATCGATCGAAAATGTTAATTTCTTTGTTTTAGTGTAATATATCACGGGTTCTACAAAATACAGAAATATTGTGCAGCACTGTTAATAATCAGAAATGTGTCTTGAGCAGTAAATCATCATATTTTCATGATTTCTGAAGATCATGTGACACTGAAGACTGGAGGAATGATGCTGAAAATACAGCGGAGCATCACAGAAATACATTACACTTTAACACAGATTCACACAGAAAACAGCTGTTTTAAATAGTAAAATATTTTAAATTTTTACTGTATTTTTGATCAAATTAATGCAGCTTTGATGACTTTTTTCAAAAATATTAAAAAAATCTTAATGTATAAAGGAGATTTTTTTTTCCTACATGTCTTAAATGTCTTAAAGTTAATTAAAAACAAGAGTACAGTGTATATCTGCCCCTGTGCTGTGATGATGATGATGATGCTGCTCGTGGCTCATCTGCTGTCGGAGAGCATGATGAAGTCTCCTCTCCTCCTCGAACCGGCGGCTCATCTCATCTCGCTCTTCCTCCAGACGAGACACAGCAGAGTGAATGAACTCCTCCTACAACCAGAGGACAAGAAGAGTTCACTTAACATTTAATAAGGAAACGTGTCTATTCAGATGCTGCATATTTTGTTCACTTTTAAACACCTCACCATCTCTTCTCTGCTCTCAAAGTCTTCTGGGATGACGATGTGTGACTTCTGGAAGCTCTCCGGGAGAGAATGACTTTCCACGCCATCACCTGTTAACATCAGCAGGCATAGTAATCACCAGTAGAGTTAAACAGATCGTTCACACACACACACACACACGTCAGAGTGAAGAGAGACTCACCGTGGTCTCTGTGTGAGGTGTTCAGCAGCTCCTGCACCTCCGTCTTCAGCTCCTCGTTATCTCTGGCCAGCTGCTTCAGTTTCTCCTGCAGGGGGCAGTAATGCAGCAGATTCACACCGCAATAACTTCGTTTCTTCACGTGCAAAAGTTAAACCCTTGACCTTTTATTTTAAAAATGTAACTGGTGCACGTTGTGTTCCAAAATGCACATTAAAGTCACATGCAATGAATCTGTTCACTGCATTAACTGTGAACAAAGTTGCTCAGAGTGTAAAAGCGCCTCAGTGAAATGCTTTTTGCAAGCAACAGACTTGTGTTTGGAGTGTACCTGCGCCTCCTGCAGCTGCACGTGACTCTGCTCCAGCTGCACTTTGCCCTGCACCTCCTCGTGCTGCAGTCGGTCCATCAGCTGCGTCTGCTGCAGGAACTGATGGTGCAGATGCTCTCGCTCCGTCACCAGCTGCTGGTATCCAGCGCTGTACTGCTGCAGCTGAGCCAGACACTGATCCCTCTGCTCCTGCACAGATGCCAGCTCTCCACACTTCTCCTGCAGCTGACCGGAGGAAGACCACACACGAGGTCAGGAGCGCAAACACTAAAGTCACTTCACCTTCGACACAAACTCGTTTCCTCAGCCAGGCTCTTCAGACACAAAATATATTTACTTGATGATGTCGTATTTGAATTCAATGCTATATCAGCTTCACAGTGTATTACACAGAAGATCAGGGTTATTATAGTTTATCAAAATTAAACCATTAAAAAAATGATTGTTACTTGAAATAAAACAAATGTACGAACAACTATAGAAAGATTTATATAGTATCTCAATGATGACACTAAAATAGCTTTTTAACCAACCATTCAAAATATGTTCTTGAAGTCCCCCTGAGATATAAGGGTAATATTTCAATAATTTAATAACACAGTCACATGCACACAATTCTCAAATGTTGGTTAATAGTCACATGACAACAAGCATTAAATATTTAATCTTTTTTTTATTAAGTGTTTTATTTTGACTTTGTAGACTTAGTATTAAATTCTGTACTTCCAAACCCAGACGTTTTAAACATTTTAAATCCTCAAGCTTTTATTTTTGGTTGAAATGCTGTCCACAAACATCTTGGAATTTATGCAAATGCATAAAGTGAAGCGATCGCATATTAATTTCCCAAAATGCACGTTGAAGATACGGTGCTAGCCTTGTGTTATTCTTTTTTTTTTAGGACTTAGGGTAATATTTCAATAATTTAATAACACAGTCACATGCAGACAATTCTCACATGACAACAAGCAAGTAAACAAATTAAATATTTAATCTTTTTTTACTAAGTGTTTTATTTTGACTTTGTAGCTAGATTCAATTAGTATTAAATGCTATAAAAAATTACTATTAATATCATTGCTCACACCTGTTCTTTGGCACCGTGCAGATCTTCCTGCAGCTGACCGATCTTACGAGCGATCTCCTTCTTGATGTGCTGCTCGGACTGCAGAGCGCTGGTCAGCTCCATGTTCTCATTGGTCTGGAGGAGGACAGAGGTCAGAGGTCAGGGGTCAGGTTCTCTCCCGAACACAAGTCATCTGTCACTGGAGCTCACCAGCTTGACGAAGCCGTTCTGCAGCTCGGCCAGCTGGTGTTTGAGGTCTCTGTTCTGGGCCAGGGCTCTGCTGATGGTGGCCTTGTCGCTCTGGACGTCCTCCAGAATCTGCAGTCGGTCCTGAGCCTCTTCAGCGGCGCGTTCTGCCTGTCTCTCCAGTTCCTCCAGCCTCACTTCCTGTTCCTGCACCAGTCGGCTCAGCTGCTCGTTGTCTCGCACCTACAGGACACAATAAACACCTCCGTAATAAGTGTCTGATTTCATAACATGATATTATCAGCAAGCCCTAGTTTCTGTCAGCCTGTGCAGGTCCACATTTCTAAAATTACACAAAGTTCACACTTCTAGTAATTACAATAGCGATGCAACATTTCAAATGTATGTCTAAAAGTTTAGGTGAAAATAGAAAACTAGAATTAAAAGTTAGTGAACTAACTTTGATGTTGGCTTGGCCATCTTGGCCATGGGGCAAAAGAGCCACAGTACTTGTGTGCCCAACATTCTTGAGTTGCCCCGCTGCAAAAAAATAAAATAATAATACCATAAAATACCAATGTGTCCCTGAGCAAGACACTTAACCTCTAGTTGCTCCAGAGGCGTGCGACCTCTGACATATATAACAATTGTAAGTCGCTTTGGATAAAAGCGTCAGCTAAATGAATAAATGTAAGTGTAATGTAAATAAAAAAATACACCTGCAACAGTCTTTTTCCATGGTCCATTGCTGTTTTCTTTTTTAATAAAAAGCCTAAGCTATGATAACAGCTAAGACAGGGTTGTCTAGCTGAATGCAAAAAAAGTCACGCAAAAACCATAATCTCCTAAATACCATTCAATTTAATCTTATTTTAATAGTACTGACAACATATTTTAAGTTATCACACATTACTGAAAAATTTAAGAAGGGACACTATTTATAGTATACTTAGGCGTGTCAAGAGCTAAACAAAAAGTCCTGTTTCATTACAAAATACTGTAACTTTTATAAACTTTATACTATCACCACAAAATGTTTATTAATATTTATTATAAAATAAATATTTCATAAAACTGAAACTTAAATATATTATTTCTATAGGCTATACAAAACAGAAAAGAAAAAAGACTAAATAATAAGGCTGAATAAGCTGATCTATAGCATGTTAAATGGTGGTTGCCTGTCTATGAATGGTAGCCTACAGCCCTCTAAGCTCACAGAAGTGGTTTGACCCAAGTCCTCAGCAGCCAATGACATTGACCTCTTCAAACTGATTTTTAACGTTTACTTCACGTGTATTTAACACGTGAAATACACGTTAAATACCCGCTGATTTTTCACGTATATTTGACCCTCTTGGCCTTCCATACACATTAGACGTGAAAAAAGGACATTGCGTTGTTTTGATATGGATTACTTTATCACAGAATATTTGTTCGGGAGCACTTGTTTGGTTTAAAAGTAGACATGTCAAGCTTTCTATAGATATATCTCTCATGTCTCTTCGTTGAGTATTCATGGAGTTACAGTTCATTTTAATGTCGTGTTTGTAAATGAAGATCAGCGCAGACCAAAAGGCTGCAGACAGCACACCTTGTTTGTTATCTTTATTTTATAAGTGCCCAAAGTTTTGTTGTTATTATGTTTGTATCCAAAAAAAGTAGACCCTTTACAGAGACACGTTAAAATTCACGTCTATTTGACCCTCTTGGCCTTCCATACACATTAGACGTGAAAAATGGACATCGCGTTGTTTTGATATGGATTACTTTATCACAGAATATTTGTTCGGCAGCACTTGTTTTGTTTAAAAGTAGACATGTCAAGCTTTCTATAGATATATCTCTCATGTCTCTTCGTTGAATATTCATGGAGTTACAGTTCATTTTAATGACGTGTTTGTAAATGAAGATCAGCGCAGACCAAGGCTGCACCTTGTTTGTTATATTTATTTTATAAGTGCACAAAGTTTTGTTGTTATTATGTTTGTATCCAAAAAAAAAGTAGACCCTTTACAGATTCGATTGATGTATTGCTCGATTAAAACTGAAAGTTTAATTTAAGTAAATTTCGGGGTTATCAGGAGAAAATGACTCAAAACGCGTATATGCGTTAATAGACTCCAGAGTTAAAAGGATGTCGTGACTTTTTTTCCTTCCAGTATTCATAAGCTGTATCACGCTGTCAAATTATATTTCATTTTGCACACATAAACAGTTCAAAAACACCTGAATTCTGCTCTTGTTGTGTTCTAATGGGTGGATTCGTGCAACTCGCTGTGATATTATTTTTGGAAGCGCTCATTTCTCTCTCGTCTTTCTCTCTGTTCTTTGGCCAGAGACATAATTTACGTTATAAAACGTATTCTTAAAATACACATTTCTGTTTTAATAAATGGTCAAATTAAATCATAGCATAACACATAAGTAGGTACAAAAATAATCAGTGATGCATGCGACCCTTTTGGTCTCAGTGTAGCTCCCTGCTTTACCATGTTATGCAACGCTGAGCAATCGCTGCGATGTTCAGCCTGCCAGATAAATCTCACAAGCACATATAAACACTCATTTTCATGTGTATAATATATTCTTCTAATTGTTTTGTGCCGTTTCGCTGCAGTGTTTTAATGTGAAAGGCTGTAAATTCTCTGTGGACTTCAAGTGTTCAGAGAAATACATCGCTAGCTCGCGGGCAGTTGGCTGCCGCGAATATATCATGTTATTACTTTAAACAGTTCAGAAACATCTGAATTTAGCTCTTGGTGTGCTCTAACGTGTGGATTGCGTGCAATCGCCGTTTTAAAAGGTCTTAAATAAGAATAAATTCGCTCGTTGTGAGCTCTAAGAGACAATGCCTCCAGCAGCTGACCAGCCGTGATTCTTCTCTCGTCTGACTGGTCTCTGCCCAGAAATAAATTATTAATAAGCCCTGACCCCTGTAATCAGATATGTTGGTTTAGCTTGTCAGTTTGAGGGAAATTGTATTATTTACTTGTATTTTTAACCAATGTAAAAGTGAAAGTAAACAAAACTCCGGGTATTGCAACCAGTAGGGGCGCGATTTTTCTCAGACAATGGAAGTCTATGGGTAATGAGTTTTTACATTTAAAAATTAATAAAAAAAAAACTTTAAGTCTGATCATTCTGAAAAGATATAGCAACCTGCACCGCTCTATCCCGCAGGTGTCTGCCGAGTTTGGGGCTTGTGGCTTTAAAGCCCTAGGAGGAGTAGCGTTTAGAATTTCTGTGTCAGAAAAATAATAATAAGAAAAAGAAGAAGTTTAAATAGCATAACAGTATGTTGGCTTGTTGCCAAGCCAACATAATAACATGCAAAATTAAAAGCGTTAAATGCAATGGTTATTAACCAAGGGGCCACATGATGACTTAAAATAAGAAAACAAAATGTATATACTTTATTATTATGTTGGCTTGGCAACAAGCCAACATACTGTTATGCTATTTAAACTTCTTCTTTTTCTTATTATTATTTTTCTGACAGAAATTCTAAACGCTACTCCTCCTAGGGCTTTAAAGCCACAAGCCCCAAACTCGGCAGACACCTGCGGGATAGAGCGGTGCTGGTTGCTATATCTTTTCAGACTGATCAGACTTAAAGTTTTTTTTTTATTAATTTTTAAATGTCAAAATACATTACCCATAGACTTACATTATCTGAGAAAAAATGCGCCCCTAGTTGCAATAACCGAGATTAAAGGGAGGAGTCGGCCGGGTTTCGTTTCACTTTTAAACCGGTTAAAAATACCAAGTAAATAATACAATTTCCCTCAAACTGACAAGCTAAACCAACATATCTGATTATTACAGGGGTCAGGGCTCATTAATAATTGATTTCTGGGCAGAGAGCAGTCAGAAAGATGAGAGAAGAATCACTGCTGCTGTCTCCACGGAGCTCACAACGAGCGAATTCATTCTTATTTAAGACCTTTTAAAACGGCGATTGCACGCAATCCACACGTTAGAACACAGCAAGAGCTAAAATCAGATGTTTCTGAACTGTTTAAAGTAATATCATGATATATTCGCGGCAGCGCAACTGCCCGCGAGCTCGCGATGTATTTCTCTGAACACTTGAAGAGAATTTACAGCCTGTCACATTAAAACACTGCAGCGAAACGGCACAAAACAATTAGAAGAATATATTATACACATGAAAATGAGTGTTTATATGTGATTGTGAGATTTTATCTGTCAGGCTGAACCTCACATCAATTATTATCCATCGTCACAACATGGTAAAGTCATTTATATATATATTTTTAAGAGCTTCTTAAAATAAATATTGCTGCGAATGCACACAATCCACCAATTAGAACACACTAAGAGAAAAATCCAGGGGTTTTTGAGCCGTGTATGTGTGCAAAATGCAATATTTGACATCGCGAAGGGGGAAAAAAAAGTCACATGACAGCCGCGTTTAGGGGAGAGATCAGACAAATAAATAGGCTACACATTTCATTCAGACTGACAAGCTAAACCAATATATGTTATTATTACCGGGTCAGATCTCATTTATAAATTATGTCTCTGGCCAAAGAACAGAGAGAAAGACGAGAGAGAAATGAGGACTTCATCAGCATTTTTTAAGCGCTTCCAAAAATAATATCACAGCGAATTGCACTAATCCACCCATTAGAACACAACAAGAGCAGAATTCAGGTGTTTTTGAACTGTTTATGTGTGCAAAATGAAATATAATTTGACAGCGTGATACAGTTTATGAATACTGGAAGGAAAAAAAAGTCACGACAGCCTTTTAACTCTGGAGTCGATTAACGCATATACGCGTTTTGAGTCATTTTCTCCTGATAACCCCGACAATTACTTAAATTACACTTTCAGTTTTAATCGTACAGATAAGAGCAATACATCAATCGAATCTGTAAAGGGTCCACATTTTTTTGGATACAAACATAATAACAACAAAACTTTGTGCACTTATAAAATAAAGATAACAAACAAGGTGTGCTGTCTCCAGCCTTGGTCTGCGCTGATCTTCATTTACAGCACGTCATTAAAATGAAGTGTAACTCCATGAATACTCAACGAAGAGACATGAGAGAGATATCTATAGAACGCTTGACATGTCTACTTTTAAACCAAACAAGTGCTGCCGAACAAATATTCTGTGATAAAGTAATCCATATCAAAACAACGCGATGTCCTTTTTTCACGTCTAATGTGTATGGAAGGCCAAGAGGGTCAAATATACACGTGAATTTTAACGTGTCTCTTTAAAGGGTCTACTTTTTTTTGGATACAAACATAATAACAACAAAACTTTGGGCACTTATAAAATAAAGATAACAAACAAGGTGTGCTGTCTGCAGCCTTGGTCTGCGCTGATCTTCATTTACAAACACGTCATTAAAATGAACTGTAACTCCATGAATACTCAACGAAGAGACATGAGAGATATATCTATAGAAAGCTTGACATGTCTACCTTTAAACTAAACAAGTGCTCCCGAACAAATATTTTTTGATAAAGTAATCCATATCAAAACAACGCGATGTCCTTTTTTCACGTCTCCCTCATTATATCTAATGTGTATGGAAGGCCAAGAGGGTCAAATACACGTGAATTTTAACATGTCAACAACACGTTAAATACGTGTATTTCATGCGTAGACAACACGTATTTAATATTATTTATTTATCGGCGCTGCACAACATGGTAAAGTAATTTATATATATCTTTAAGAGCTTCTTAAAATACTATATTACTCCGATATTATATCCAATATTAGTTAACGCGTTAAATACGTGTTGTTTACACATGAAAAATCAGCGGGTATTTAACGTGTATTTCACGTGTTAAATACACGTGAAATACACTTGAAGTACAAGTTAAAAATCAGTTTGAAGAGGTCAATGTCATTGGCTGCTGAGGACTTGGGTCAAACCACTTCTGTGAGCTTAGAAGGGTGTACCATTCATAGACAAGCAACCACCATTTAACATGCTATAGATCAGCTTATTCAGCCTTATTATTTAGTCTTTTTTCTTTTCCGTTTTGTATAGCCTATAGAAATAATATATTTAAGTTTCAGTTTTATGAAATATTTATTTTATAATAAATATTAATTAAAATTTTTATTAAAATTCTTTAATTTTTCAGTGATGTGTGATAACTTAAAATATGTTGTCAGTACTATTAAAATAAGATTAAATTGAATGGTATTTAGGAGATTATTGTTTTTGCATGACTTATTTCACATTCAGCTAGACAACCCTGTCGTAGCTGTTTTCATAGCCTAGGCTTTTTATTTAAAAAGAAAACAGCAAGGGACCATGGAAAAAGACTGTCGCAGGTGTATTTTTTTTTGGTATTATTTATTTTATTTTTTTGGCAGCGGGGCAACTCAAGAATGCTGGGCACACAAGTACTGTGGCTCTTTTGCCCCATGGCCAAGATGGCCAAGCCAACATCAAAGTTAGTTCACTAACTTTTAATTCTAGTTATTATTATTATTAATATATATATAAATATATATATATATATATATATATATATATATATATATATATATATATATATATATATTATTTTTTTTTATTTTTTTTCCCTCTTTATAATTAATATAAATATGTTCAGCTTTTAAAACTTATTTTAATTTGAATTATAACTGTTATTATTAATCTTTTTTACATTTTAAATAGTTTAGTAAATTCTGAATTGACAGACACTAGGAGTGTCCACAGATTATTAAAAAAAACTTTAATTAACAAAACTAGGGGGAACATCAAATATGATTGTTGAGAATGAAGGGGCAAAGGGGCTGGTCTAATGCATTTAATCTAAATGTACAGAAATAAGGATGCACACGCTGCATGATCTACTATCTTCACACGAGTCAACTGTAACCTGTTTAAGACCAGAGAGTAAAATGTGTGTGTCACATGGTCAGTGCGGGTCACCTGAGCCTGGTACTGCAGACTGAGAGCGTCTCTCTCCTCCTGAAGACTGCGGATGGTCTCCTGAAGGGCCAGTTCACTCTCTGAAGGACCTGAGACCTGAGACACGGCCTGCAGCTCCTGCTCTTTATTCATCACAGCTGCGGACACAACACACAGCGCTCATCATTCGGTCTGGAATGTGCTTCCTCAACCAAAACATGAGAGTCCTTTCTGGACACATGATGAGGAAGCTAGCTGGTCTGTGTTTCGTATTTTGGTAAGCGGCGGGAAAAAGCACTTCATTGTGTCATGATCAATGAGAATGTTACGTAAAGTGTGTGTGTGTGTGTGTGTCACGTCTTGTACCTGCAGCGTTCTCCAGCTCTGTGATCTTCTCCTGAAGCTCCTGAATCTGAGCAGCAGTGCTGTCACGCTCCTCTGACATCAGACGCACCTACACACACACACAGAGAGACACACACACACACACACACACACACACACACACACACACACACAGAGAGAGAGACACACACACACAGATACACACACACACAGAGAGAGAGACACACACACACACACACAGAGAGACAAACACACACACACACACACACACACACACACAGAGACACACACACACACACACACACACACACAATTACCATAAAAAAACTACATACTCATACTCAACTCAATATTAAAAATACACTCAATACACTCAATATTTTATTTTATAGCATATTACAAAAATAAATATTTCTTATTTTAATATTTTGACAATTATAATTTTTTGTATTTCTATTATTTTAAAGGTCCCATGACATGGATTATTTTCTTTTTTTTTAAATGCTTTTTTAATGTTTACTGAGGTGTACTTACTATAAGTATGATTTTTACATTAAAATGTAGAAATAAATTTTAATATCCTGATTTTAGCCTCTTTTTGAAGGGGCGTGTCTGATGTGAGACTCTGTTGTGATTGGCTGACATCTTTGGATTCGAAATGCGTATTACATGTGGAACCCCTCTCAAATACTTTTACTACATTTTTTTTATTACTATTACAGCTGTCGAGATTAACGAATCGTGGAAGTGCTGATTATAGCATTTGTTTCTAGATCTCTTCCCATCACATGAAAGGCTGCAGTGATGAACACGGAGTAGACAGAGTCTGTTTATCGCGTGAATGCAGTGATCTCGTCATTATTGCAACACGTTTTATTTCACAAAATGCTTTCACAACTTACAGCAAACACAATATCAACATGAATACAGTAATAGCTTCGTTGTGCAGCATAACAGCGTCATTGATTAAAACAGCAGTTTGGGCAAGTGTGCAGATACACTCGATGTGTGATTGACAGCTACGAACACTATAAAGGGAGCGTCTTTAATCGCAGATTTGTTTCATGCTACTAAGAGAAACAACGTGAAGTTGATCGTTTAGTCACTGGCTTGATTCACTGATGCATAAACAGTATTAAACGATTTAGAAAGTAAGTCTGTGAACTTGAATGATTAGCTACCCATCAGAAATCACTGATCACAGATTAATGAACACTGTTACTCACTGATTGTGGAAAAAGTCTGTTTGTAACGCCTGTGCTGACATTTCCGCTGAAATGTAATGCAACTTCAAGCAGCAGAGCTTTTTTTATGGTTTTAGATTTAGTTAACTACAGTAACTCTGGTTTAAGCCACAATCATTTACATTTTTTCCAAATCGTTCAGTTCAAAAAGGGTTTGCACTCAAATTTTTTTGGTCCTAGGCAAATTAACCCCCTATAAAATCAGCCGCTTATCATTTTAGGAGTATTAACACTTTTCCAAATATTCCATACTATATTGTATCAGTAAAGCCTGTGTGAGTGTGTGTGTTCACCTGAGACAGAAGCTGCTCTGTTTTGTCCTTCCACACGCGTCCCTCCTCCTGTATCTGTGCAGCGTACTGATCTCTCTCCACCTGCAGCTGAGCCACCGACTCCATCAGCTGCACACACACACACACACACACACTCAGGATGATGCTCACACACACACATGTCCCAGGTGACAGCAGCACACACCTGAGCCGCGTGAGCCTCTATCTGGTGCTTCTCTTCCAGAAGGAGCTGGACCTGCTGCTGCTCAGACGGAGACCCCGACTGACCGGAGAACTGCAGGAGCGATGGGAAGAGTGTTTAACATCACAGGAGCTCGATCAGGAGCACAGTAGATGTTTAAAGCGTGTCCTCACCTGCTGCAGCATGCTGTCAGCCATCTCCAGCCGCTTCCGCAGCTCATCCACCTCCTGCTTCAAAGCGCTGTTCTCCTTTACTCTCAGCTTGAGCTGCTCGGACAGCTCTGAGCTCTGCTGCCGGCTCTCCTCGCTCACATTACTGACAGAGCACAGACCGTATTCATAACACACACTCATATAACACCTGCTGTTGAGCGAGGAGGGAAGAGTCTTACCTGAACCTCAGGACCTCTAATCGTAGACTGTCCCGCTCCTTCTCAAGCTCTCGGTTATGCTGCAGAAACAAAATCAAACTTGAACTGTGTGGCTTTGGTCAGATGCAGCTGATGATGATGATGTTCTGGTACCTTCTCAAACTGCTTCTGCTGTGTGGAGACTGAAGACAGAGTCCTCTCCAGCTCAGACACTCTCTGTTTACTGGCCTGCAGCCGCGAGCTCAGATCCTCTGCCTCCGCTACACACACACACACACACACACACAGCAAAAAAAAAAGATTTTGGCATTATATATATTGTGAATCCCAATGTAATTTGACAAATTTTTCCCTGGAGCACAAAACCAGTCATAAGGGTCAATCTGAAGCTGAATAAATGATCTCTCCAGTGATGTGTGGTTTGTTCGGAGGACAATATCTGTCTGAGACACAACTATTAGAAAATCTGGAATCTGAGGGAGCAAAAAAATCTAAATATTGAGAAAATCATCTTTAAAGTTGTTCAGATGAAGTTCTTAGTAATGAATATAACTAATCAAATACTGCTGATAATAAAACACGAAGAGTTTATTTGCAAAAACAGATAACTTTTTTTCAAAAATCATGTTTTTCATTGTTATTGTGTTTTTTGTCATTTTTAACTTAAAATAACTCAACTGCAGTTTGATTGAGATTAATTCAAATACACAATGAAAAAAAAACATCATTTTTGAAAATGAAAAAAAAAAAAGTTCTCTTTTTGCAAATGTACTCTTCATATAATTATAACAAATATTTATTCTTAAAAAAAACAGCGGAGTTCACTACATTTTGGAAAAACCTATTTAGAGGCAAATTTCAGGAAAAAAAATAAGATTACAGTATTGTAATATTTCACACATGATCTGTGTTCTTAACATGTTTTTGGAGAATCAGCCAAATAATATCATGAGCATGTGTTATCACACACACACACACACACACAGGTTTGTTTCTGTGTAAAGTGTGTTCATCCCATAGGTGTAATGGTTTTTATAATGTAGAAACTGTATATTCTATGGCCCTTCACCAACCCTACACCTAACCCTAACCCTCACAGGAAACTTTGTGCATTTTTACTTTCTCAAAAAAACTCATTCTGTATGATTTATAAGTTTTGAAAAATGGGGACATGGGTTATGTGCTCATAAGTCTCCCTCTCCTTGTAATACCTGTGTCATACCCATGACATTATACAGAGTTGTGTCCTGATATGACACAAAAACAAGACACACACACACACACACACACACACCGGTCTTGTGTCGCGCTGCCTGCTGTGTGTAAGACAGAGCCGTCTGTAGCTCTGATTTCTCAGACACCAGGATGCCGATGGTCTGAATGTGAACCTGAAAACACACACAAAACCTTCCGTTATACAGTATGTGTGACCTTCTATGATGTAATTATGGTAAATACTGTGTCCATGATGCTCCCAGCATGCTTCTTCAGTAGTGAACAGGACAAGACTTCAGTCCTGTGTGATCTGTTCACCTGTAGCTGTTCACGCATCGCTCCCTGCTCCTTACTGAACTTCTGCTCAAACTCTTTCCGCTCCTGATGAGAAGAGAGGATCCACGATAAGAGAAGCGGCTCATTAATAAACCATAGATGAGCTAATAACACAGCTGGTAGCTCACTGTACCTTCTGTAGTTGATCAGAAAGCTCCTGAGACTGCTTCGTCTGAAAACCAGCAACAAACATTCAACTCAATTGTGTTTATTAAGAAATAAACCATGCAATCTAGAATTTCGAAATTGATTTTGTTCCTCTTTTGCAAGTCACTTTGGACAAAAGCATCTGCTAAATGCATGAATGTAAAAGTTGGCATCTAAACTCAAGCACAAGAACGATTTAAAATCTAGAAATTGAAACAATGTTGCATGTTAAAAGTAGCAAAGTAGCAATCACTGCTACATCTTCAAAACCTCTGTTGTGCTGCTCTCTGTTACTCTGAACGCTTGTGAAGCACACACACACACACACACACACACGAGTCTTACCAGTGTCTCGAGTCTGGACGAGAGCTGAGCGTTTGTGAGCGCGCTGGAGTCCAGAGCCGCTGCCAGATCCTGGTGACGAGTCTGACAGAGAGAGAGAGAGAAAAATACTGAGAATATCATCTTTAAAGTTGTTCAAATAAAGCTCTTAGCAATGCATATTACTATCAAAAATTACGTTTTGATATATTTACTTATTAAATATCTTCATGAACATGATCTTTACTTAATATCCTAATGATTTTTGTCATAAAAGAGAAATGTATCATTGTGACCCAAACAATGTATTGTTGTGTATTTCTACAAATACATCTGTGACACTGATGACTGCTTCTGTGCTGCAGGACACATATATACACTACCATTCAAAAGTGTGCGACTGGTTTTTATTCTTTTTTTAAAGATTAAATTAATATTCAAGATTTAATTCAGCAAGGACGGATTAAATTGATCAAAGGTGCCAGTAAAAACACATTTAATGTTCCAAAAGATTTCCGTTTCAATTTGTTCAATTTCTATTTTTAGTTATTAAGAATAAAAAGTGCTACACTACACAAAAATATGAGCACTAGTAATAATGATAATTGACTACCATTAAACAAAAAACTGCTAAGATTTTAATAAAATAACACTTAATTATTCAGCAAGGACACATCAAATTGATCAAAAGTGACAGTGAAGACATTCATAAATACTGCAAAAGATTTATATTTCAAATAAATGCTGCTCTTCTGAACTTTCTGTTCATCTGTGAGTCCTTAAAAATAAAATGCATCACAGTTTCCACAGAAATATTGAGCAGCACGAATGTTTTCAACATTGATAATAATCAGAAATGTTTCTTGAGCAGTAAATCATCATATTTTCATGATTTCTGAAGATCATGTGACGCTGAAGACTGGAGGAATGATGCTGAAAATACAGCGGAGCATCACAGAAATAAATTACACTTTAACACAGATTCACACAGAACACAGTTATTTTGAACTATAATATTATTTCACTATTTTTACTGTATTTTTGATCAAATAAATGCAGCCTTGATGAGGAGAAGAGACTTCTTTTCAAAAACATTAAAATCCCGAGCTCAAATCTTTGAATGGTCGTGTATGTAACGCATGACTGCTATCTAAAGACTCTGTGTGGATAAAGCTGGTCAAACTTTAACTTCTAAACAGAGCCTCACTGTGCCCTGTCGTCTGTTACACATGTGTTTGTGAAGCTGAAACAGGATGTTCGTTCAGTGTGTAGCAAGAGATCATGTGATCAAATGCCTGAACTAGTCCCACAGCACACAACCAGTTAAGATATAAACTACTGTAGCACACAGCACAGATTAGAGGAAAACTGTTTCAGGGGTTTTTCTTCAATACTTTATATTTAGCAGAAATAGATGAAACTGTTCTTGATTTGGTCTGAACAGCCCGAGGGAATCAATCTAGAATATAATTGTGAAAATGATGTCAAGTGACAAACTCTTTAACAGAAAGCTGTTAGCAGCCCTACAGACTACAAGCTATTTCCATCGCAAGAACTAGTGCTTCAATAAGATTATCCTGCTAGTGACCGTGGGAAATATAAACATTACTGTGCAGTTTAACATGTCTACTCAAAAAAAAGAAAAAAAAAAATCTCAAAAGGTGAATTATTAGTAAACCATATCAAAATACCTCCAGTTCCTTCTCGCTGAGCGTCGGCGGACAGCTGTCTCCATTGATGTATGCTGTTGACTGCATTAAACCCAAGAGAGAAAGAAAATCAGAATCAGAATTCAAAGCTTTGCCTTAAATCACTTGATCAATTAATTCTTCTTAAAAGTCAAGATGAAATCAAAACGGGTAATTTAACTTCTTAAAAAATGCATTTGGCCCAATTTGTTATAGTGCATGTCAAGCTAAAGAAAAAAAGTCTATCTGAAAGGACATTTCTACTGATGTAATCAAGCCGGGTGGAAAAACATAAGATCATAGCATCACAATCCGACCAAAGCCCAAGACTGAAGGAGGCAGAAGCGTGGCTTACGTCAGACAGCAGTCCATTGAGCTGCTGGGAAATCTGTCTCAGGCTCTCGGTGGACGACAGCGGCCTGCAAACACACACATCTGAACTAAACCAGCATAACAAACACACAGAATCAACGCTATCTGTGTAGAGCTAGTGTGTATGAGCACACAGAATAAAGACGCACGCTACAGCTTTCATTCTATTTATATATAATAAACATTTTTATATAATACACGTAAAGTATATTACATTTTACTGCTTAGTCAGTAACAAACAATTCAAAAAAAAAAAAAAAAAAAAAAAATGTAGTACGCTAAATAAAATAAACATTAAATGAAATACAACAAATTATAATAAAAAACTTATTTCAACTAGATGCCAAGGCTACTTTTCTTATTTTAACTTAGGTCAACATGAAGCACTAAAATAACTAACATTAAAACAAATAAAATTTATAAAAACAATATAGACATTTCCGGGAAAAAAAGAAAAAAAAAATTAAACTTTAACAAAATTTTTTATTGAAAATAGAAAAGGTCTTCTCACAAAGCTTTTTGGTTCGAGTCAAGACCCTTCATTGAAGATTTTTTTTAAATGCATCTGGGAAATATGAATAATAAAATATTTCCAGAACCAAGTCATGAGTACACTTGAATGTTCACTGTCGCGCTCTATAAAACAATAAAACCTTCTGATTGGCTGTAACGTGTGGTTCTTCAAAGAGACAGAACCTTGTGTCACATTAATAGCTTGTTCACTAATAAAGAGTTAATTCACCTGTTCTCTTCCAGAGGATGTTCATCACCGTTTTCATCTGCTGTGTACTTCTGGAAGAACATATGAATGAAAAACACACACTTGAGATACAAAACAAGACAGACATATGTGACAACACCAGAAAACATTAAAATGACAAACCTGACAAGGCAATGCACCAAATTAAAAGACACACACGGAGCGGATTTAAAACAAGAGCAAACAACACACACACAACAGCGGTTTGAAAACAGTCCTAGACTCGTGAAGCACAGCTAAAGAGTCTGACACTGAGACAGACAGACAGACCTGCAGGCCGTTATCAGAGACACACTCAGAGTTAACAGCAGAAGCAGGGTTAGAGACGGCTTCAGCGCTGGTCTCCTCCGGCTCCTGCGAGACCCGGCTCACCGCATCCACATCATCCTGATGCAACACAGCGAAGGAGACACATGAGACTCTCCACGGGTTAACACACACACACACACATGCGCACACGCGCACACACACACACACAAGCGCAGTAAAGATGCACAACAATATATACATTCTCATTTTTATCAGGTACATACACATGGAGCACAAAACCAGTCATAAGGGTCACTTTTTTATATCGGGATTGGTATCATCTGAAGCTGAATAAATGATCTCTCCAGTGATGTGTGGTTTGTTCGGAGGACAATATTTGTCTGAGATACAACTATTAGAAAATCTGGAATCTGAGGGAGCAAAAAAATCTAAATATTGAGAAAATCATCTTTAAAGTTGTTCAGATGAAGTTCTTAGCAATGCATATTACTAATCAAACATTAAGTTCTGATATATTTACAGTAGGACATTTACTAAATATCTTCATGAACATGATCTTTAATTAATATCCTAATGATTTTTGGCATAAAAATCAATCATTTTGATGCATACAATGTATTGTTGTCTATTGCTAGAAATATATCTGTGACACTGATGACTGCTTCTGTGCTGCAGGGAGACATATAAAGGGTTAATAAAAACATTTCCAGTCATTCAATTCAATATATAATCAAACCCAATATATTCAGACTCTAAAACTTAATTTTGCATGTTAAAGATGCAATAAATTCAACATTAAAAAGCATTCAGAGCATGCACTGTAAAACTAGATTTTTTGAAGTTGCAAAATAAAGCAAATTAGATTATCGTCTATGTTTTATTAGTCTTTTGATCCAATGTGTTATTTGCCATTTCTTTGTAATTAGAGCTTACATTTACTTGCAATTGTTCGAGTGCAAACGGTTTCTATAAATGTGCGAGTCAAACATATGAAACATTTCCTGTATTCCTTTCAAATAAAGAGCAGTGATGAATCGTTCACAATAACCCCCGGAAACACAGTGATGTCATGCTGCCTTTAAAAACTGCAACAGATGATGCAAACATCACTTCTTCCTGCGATGACGATCTCACAGCATGAGAGGAAACACAGAGGATGAATCAAGGAGCAAACGGAGGAAAGAGAGCAGGGACAGGGAGCAGCTCACCTGACTGTGAGGCTGAGACACTCCATTAGTCAGACACACTCGGAGAATACTCTCAATCTACAGGAAGGAGAGGAAGACCAGACAGGAAGAGGAGCGAGAGAGGAGGAAGCAGTAGTGAGAAAGTGATGATGAGATAAAGGACACACAAGATGAAGGGTTATGAAATGTTAGTTTATAATATTTTCAGCTTTCATTTAAATTTTAGTCATTTTGTAGCGTGCTAACATTATTTTTATTTAGTTTTTATTATTAGTTAGGTTTAGTTTTCTAGGTTCAAGATCTATTAGCACAAACATATTACATATAATAAATAAATGTTTTTTTTATTTACTTCATCTTCTCTCAGTGCAACAACCAACAACAATGTACTACACACATACACATTTAAAATAGAATACAGCTCATAATATGTATGATTTTATATTCTTTTCTAAGACATTATGTAAATAAAAAAAACTGAATATGATATGGAGAAAATAGAGCAGAATTTATTTTTATAAAAAAATGATATATAGAATGAATTAAACTATACAACGTATTTATCTTTGAATTTTATTTTGTAACAATTTGTTATTTCCAGTTGGTTAATAATTTTAATATTTCAACTTCAACTAAAGCAAAATTATAAATAGATTGACTGAATATTAATATATTTTGTTTCTATGCTTTTAATAGCCCTGGATCAGACTCTCTGTAATTCCTGTCTGATTACTGGCTGTTATGTGTAAACATTAATCATTTTATATAAATGAGAAACCAATAGACGCACAAAAACAGGCCTTACATGGTGAAGAGGAAAAATAATTAAACGCACAAAAACGGAGTAAATCCTCAAACGAGGATGACTTCCTGGAGTGGGGAAGTGTCATTAACTGATCAACAGTCAAACCCCATCGGAGCAGACCCAGAGCATTCATGACTCACATTGTCCGGCGAGTGTCTGTCCACAGCTGCGTCCAGCTGATCGCCTGCTTTAACCTTCCTCTTCTTCTTCTGTCCAGCACTTCCTGTGGATGGAGTCGTCTTCTGCTGAAACTCCTTTAGCTGCAGGACACAAGAGCAGAAATGTTAAATGTATCATATTACAGCTACAGTATCAGTCACAAATGTGTGCAGACACACTGAATCAAAACAATGGTGCACCATCCAGTTTTTACTCCACAATGCACTTTTTCACTGGAGGAAGTGTTATTATGGATTATAGACTCTATGTGTTTGAGTTAAAATCATCTTAATGCTGGATGTGTTTCATCTTTTGTCTTCTCCAGATGTTCACTGATGGACTGGAGTGCTGTGGATTATTGGGATGTTTTTATCAGACTCTCATTCTGACGGCACCCATTCACTGCAGAGCATCCATTGATGAGACACTGATGCAGTGCTACATTTCTACAAACCTGATGAAAAATCAAACTCATCCTGATCTCGGATGACAGTTACTGAAGTATTTATCTGCTGTTTAACTAAAGTGCCACCGATGGGCAGAAAGGACTCCACACAACTGATCTCAAATCAGTGATCTGTCCTCATTCAGGCACAGTTTGAACACACTGGCTGGAATGCATTGTGAGAGTGTGTACAAACTAAATCAAGATAACGAATCAAGTTCCACCGCACCAGTGACACGAGTCTGAAACGCTCAGATATGACAAACAGCACACATTCAGGTCAAGAGTGAGCTCCGTCCAATCCTGCGATACGAGGACACGTCTCTAGCGGGTCACAGGAGGGTGTTCGGGTGTGAATCAGCTGTTATGGGAAGTAAATCAGATCTCATATGACAGAGCCTTGCTTTGCCATGACTTAAATCCCAGGGTTGATTTTTCAGGCCACAGATGGCAGATCGGACAGCAGCTGTGCTTCACAACCTAGTGCAGACACAAGCTCCCTAACTAGACAGCACTTCTGGAAGTGCCCTTTCTAGACAACATACACAAACATCAATAATAATAAAAATAAAAAAAAATCACAAACTTGATAAATTTAACCTCAAAACAGCAATCTAAAGTGAACAACGAGGGTAGATTAAATCTATTAGTTAAGCACTTTTGCTTATAACAAACTAGACACCCAACCAGCTGTTTCAATTAGAGCTGTCATTTTACCTAGCCTTAGCAAGTGAGCTAACACTAATCAGTTGGTTAAATGAGCCTAAAGTCAATAATAGTAGTAAAATAACATTAAATTAACGTCTAGCTTTAGTTTATTTTACACTAATTCACATTGTTGCGGTTTTTATTTTGTAACTAACGCCAAAAACACTGAGGCTAACAGAATTAGCAAGCCAAGTTTAGCTGAAAGTGAATTACAGAGACATATAAAAAGCGCATTTCTGACAGGTTTAAGTCGTAAGAACATGAATAGAGAGACGAATACTGGTGAGTTCGTATTCATGGCCCTGCTGCAGGTCAGTCCCCGGTCTTTCCTGACAGCCGCGCCCATCCAGGAGTGCTGGAAGTCGGATGCGGGCCCCGCGGAGAGGACGGTCGACGTGGAATGTCAACATGACAGATTAAACACAAGCGCTCGGACGCGATTCAGTTACGATTATTAGCTGTGTTTTGTCACAAAGAGAGTAAAAGACGTGGTGAAAGTAAATAAACGTACCTTTTTCTTGGCTGCAGCGAGTTTGATTTGCCTGCTCTGGTCCGCCATCCTCTCGCGCCGCTGAGCGAAGCCAATGGCACCACGTCATCAGATGATCCGCGTGCACGTGTGTGTGTGAGTGAGAGAGAGAGAGAGAGAGAGAGAGAGAGAGAGAGAGAGAGAGAGAGAGAGAGAGAGAGAGAGAGAGAGAGAGAGAGAGAGAGAGACTGACTTGCAGGGGGTTCGTGAGTCGGTACACGGTATGCCTATGAGTTAATTCCATTAATTAATTAATTGTAAAAAATAATTTTAAAGTTTTTGCAAAGAAATGTTACAGGTTTATACAAATGTGATTTAAATATAAAATCTTAATGGTTTTAAAATAATTATCTTTTTGGGGAACCCTGTATGTAAAATAAAATTAATGTTTTTAAGGTTAAACATGCTAATGTGCCATTAAATAATTGAATTATTTACTTAAAATCTCATGCATGGGGTCTTTCAAGTATAATTTAGGGGTTGGGCTGACAAAAACATTTGATAGCCCCTGTAAGGGCACAGGGATGATTTATTAAGCGATTTGCCGCCACCTACTGGAGCTTTTAGTTTTATATTTATATATCATTTCCTTTTTTAAATAATTTCATATTTTAGTATTTATTTGTAATTTTATATTTTGCATTAAGATATTTCATTCTAAAGCTACTTTATAAGCAGCTAATGTATATGTTCCGACAAAGAGAGTGGATTATTTGAGGATAACATTGTTCTTTTACTTATATTTTCACTGAGGGATCTAGTTCACAAGAAAAGAAAAATGGTATTAGTTCATTGGAGAATGAAATTCTAAATGTGTTAGATCAAGTTGAAGAAGATGTAAAGTTAATCATGGCAGGTGACTTTAATGCTAGAACTGGTAATGCATGTGATTACATTGAGTGAGATGTTTCTGAATAAATGTTAATGAGTAATGTAAAGGCCCTGGACCAGACAGCATTATTGTTTACAGTCAGTGGTTCAGAAATATATTACAAAGCAAAAAAAAAAAGGATGTTATTGTAGTAAAAAGGAGTGAATTGGAGAAAAAAGAAAATTATGGGATTTAGAAGAGGGGGCTCTCTAAATAAGGATGAAATTGGTATTTTGCTGGTGAACAGATTGAAATGATTAATGTTTTGCAAATATATGGGTATATGGTTTGCTCCAAAATTGTCATGGTGGAAAACTTGACAACTTTTAGCGAGCCAAAGCTAGAAAGCAATGCTTTCCTAGCTAAAATTTGTTCGAAAACATAAAATAAGCTTCAAACAATCTTTGTATTTGGTACAATCATTGCTCCTTTTTAGATGTTCAAGTTATCCTTTCAATATAGAAACAGGCAGATGGAGTAATGTACCAATAGCAGAGAGAATCTGTATTTATTGTAAGTTAACATCAAATATTTCTGTGCTAGAAGATGAGATAGATCATTTTTCTATGATTGCTCTTTGTATGAGGATTAGGTTAAGAAATACATAGTTCTTTTTGGTGATGTTTGTATTGATGTTTCAAGTGTTTGTGATTTTGGGAGTGCAATGAGATTGGCATTGTGTGTAAATATATATATCTCAAGGAATGAAGAAATTATTATCTGACATATCATTATGATTTTGTGGAACTATTGGCCCATAGGCCATGCATTCCTGGAATACATTTGAAACTAAAACTTAAAAAAATTAAATAAAAAATTATTAACCAAATTAAAGTGACAGTGCTTAGGTATTTTTAGCTTTTCTGTTTCTATTGTGCTAAGTACTGTAGTCCCATATTGTTTAATTTCTTTGAGTACACACTGAAATAAAGTAATCCTTCCTGAATGCCATATGGAGTGAAAACACTTAGAAGATGTGCAGAGCATAAAGCTTGAATTCCCAATAAAGCTTGGGAAGGTTTGACAGTTACAGATTTGAAAAACAAAAGGGCGGGAATGAAGAATAACTATAACACAAAGAACATTTTCAGCATAAAAGGGTTCTTCAGAATGCAATGGTTCTAAATAAAACCATTAATGCATGTAAATAACCTTTAAAGAACCATGTTTTTGTATACAGTACGAGCTTAGATAATTCAAAAGACTACATTTTAGACACAAGTGAATTAAATAAATGGGAACTTATTTGGTGATAAATATTTGATCACAAATGTATTTATATGAAAAATAAATAAAATGAACAAGACACCAATTTAATTACATACCAAAGACGTGTTTATCAACATTTTTTTCTTTCAGACATGTTTTTATTTATTTATTTATAAAAAATAAATTACATAACCCAAAGATATCGCACTGTCAGATAGTTTGAGAATATTCACACATAACATATACACATAAAACATGATATTAGAGTTTTAAAATCAAACATTTTAAAAGAGAAAATTACATCACAGTTGTTTAAACCAATGATCATTAAGGTGTGTCGTCAGCAAGTCGTTTCCCATCGTGCTTTTGATCAGCGTCAAGCAGGGGCTTCGCGTGAACAGCAGTGCAGCAGGGTTTTGCTGTGCCTGTCTACGGAGAGCCTTCCCACTCCCTATTAAAGCGATAGTTCACTTTCAAATTAAATGTTGGTATGTTTTAGCTCACCTCAAGGGCATTCAAGATGTAGGTTTCTCTATTTCCTCAGTATTTCCCATTTTGATGGAGGTCTATGGTCACCACCTCAAAGAGCATGCACAGAGGAGTCCAAATTAAACAATTCCCCATTGTAAGTACACATTGATGACCTAAGACATGAAACAAGCGGTTTGTGTGAGAAAACGAACAGTATTTATATTGTTTTTACCTCCTGTACACAATCACGTCCAACTGATCTGAGGGCGCGAGTTCTTCCTGCTGTGATGTGCGCACGCTCGGTCTTAGTCTGTGCAAGCGCGGAAATCGCCGGAAGTTATCTCTCGCGCGTGTACATCACTCATTGTTTACTGTTTACCACACAATACGCTACCAATCTGCACTGTCTGAAATATAATGCATTAATTGTAATTAATTAATTGGTTTATAATGCACCCTATAATCGTTGCGATAATAATAAAAATACAACACATTACCCACTATATTGACAGCGTGCTATTGGGTCCCTCTGGCATTGGACGTCACCTCAAGTTTATACTTGGCAAACTAAACACAAGGTGCAAAACGCTGCGGTTCAACAGCGGAGCAAACTCAGGATCTTCAGTCAGGCAGGTGTGTGATGCGATATTGTCAATGTCCTTGTCTTGTAGATGTTCCATTCATGACAACATATGCTCTCCACTTCTGTTGGCATCTCACAACACATGCTACTAAAACACCACCAATTTTGAAGAGATCTCTGTCTCTCTGAGGCTTGAAGACGTGCTGCTGCAGCGGATCGCTCCTGAGTACTTGATCTTTGTATTCTGGTTCAAATAAATATGGTTGTGAAAAAAATTAAATGTTGTCTCTTGATATATTGAAATCGTCTTTCATTTCCTGTATGTCTAAATATGTTTAGATCTTCACAGTGAAAGGTAACACTTCCGAAATATCGGTGTACACCATAGACAGTAAGTGTAAACAATGAGTGACGTACACGCGCGAGAGATCACTTCCGGCACTTTCCGCGCTTGCACAGACTAAGCCAGATCGCGCGCACACATCACATCAGGAAGCACTCACGCACTCAGATCAGTTGGACGTGGTTGTGTACAAGAGGTAAAAACTATATAAATAATGTTCGTTTTCTTACCGGACCACTCGTTTCATGTCTTAGGTCATCAATGTGTACTTACAATGGGGAATTGTTAATTTGGACTCCTCTGTGCATGCTCTTTGAGGTGGTGACCATTGACCTCCATTATATGAGTCACAGACAAGAATGGTTTGACCTAAAAATATCAAAATGGGAAATACTGCGGAAACAAAGAAACCTACATCTTGGATGCCCTTGAGGTAAGCTAAAACTTATCAAAATTTAATTTGAAAGTGAACCATCCCTTTAAGTCCTACTGTACCGAATTTTTGTTGCAGTACCACCATAGTTCCACTGGGGGCGATCGCCATGAGTGCAAAATGAATGGGAGTCTATGGGGCTAGACGGCTCTTTTTGTCCCTTTCACCCTATTGCCGTTGAGAAATCTCAGATCTGATTGTAGGTTTTGCAAGTTCAACATGGGTTATAGGTCGAAAGTTGAATGAACGAGTACTTATGTCTTTTCGATTTCTTACAGGTTGAGTTGTTGTTGCCCATAACACGCTAGCATTTTGCTAATGAATGTGAATGTGTATGACGTCATTGACATTTTAAAAGACTTTTAAAAGCAAATATGACTATAAAAAATCTAACACCCAGCAATGTTTACTTTCTTTGCATCTCCTTTCGAATACAACATTCACATTACTAGACAAAAAAATTATATCTTGAGAAAAGTGGAATTTGAGGGGTATACCGCCATTGACCTCCATTCATTCTGCACTCGTCCTGTGAGCTCATGTGGAATCAGAGTTGAACTGCAACCAGTTCAGAAGCCGGAAGTGTAGTGAGAGTGAAACTTCTCACCATATTAGACATTCTCTGGTGAAAGCACACTTTTGATGGAAAAAATAAATGTAATTTAACACAAAACGTGCTCACAATGCACAGAATAAGCATGTCAAGAGTTTTAACAACAATCCCAATGTCTAGTGTTTAAACAATTATGCCAGAAAAGAAA
This sequence comes from Carassius gibelio, assembly GCF_023724105.1. Lineage (NCBI taxonomy): Eukaryota > Metazoa > Chordata > Actinopteri > Cypriniformes > Cyprinidae > Carassius > Carassius gibelio. The sequence goes on along the minus strand of NC_068400.1, from coordinate 10,411,062 downwards.
AGTATAACAAATATGTATTTACCCATTTAAACGTTTTAATTACTCGTTTTGGGTGAAAGTATTGTGTATTGTTATAAAAGCAAATGTTGAAAGAATTATACCTATTGTTTGAAATGGTTATACTGTCTGCCGAACACGCTTTGCAGCCGCTGCTGTGATCCTGTACATATACGATTCCAGTGTGAATACTCGCGAGAGTCTGCTGCTGCAGTGACGATGTAGTTGCGCGGAGGCGGTGCTCACGCTTGCGGTGTGAATGAGGGGTAATGCCTGCACGCAGCTGATAAAAAACAATAGGTTACTGTCGTAACCCCGGTTCTCTGAAACATCGAGTGGAGAGATCCACCTATGGGAAGGGCATCCGTACCTGACCTCTGCAGAAGCATCAAATTGCACCAAGTCTGGCTAGACAGACAGAAGCGCGCAGCCAATGCCAGGTAAGGGCCCGCCCCCTTACCTAGGGGTATAATAATGGCTGCAGCGCTGCTATTCTCCAGTAAGTATATTCGCTTCTCGTGTGGCAAGCGGGGCAACGCTGGTGGATCTCTCCACTCGATGTTTCAGAGAACCGGGGTTACGACAGTAACCTATTGTTCTCTTTCATCATCTCGTGTTCGAGATCCACCTATGGGAGAGAAATGGACAGCTCCCCGATTGCCCAATACACTCACAGTGAGGTTCTGAAAGCCAGAGAAGGACGGTCGCCCCAGAGAGGCGGTGCCTGACACGTCCCATACTCATGAACCTGCAATACTGATGCACAGTCGTGACTGCTGTGCATATGCAGCACATGAAAAAATGTTAGCATCACACACATGATAACCAATGTGCATATAAATACACCCAGAAAAAGGAATGTAAAAACATGCTAGTGACAGGGATGTGCATGGCCAGCCGGCCCATTCACTCCTTCTTCACCTCTTCCAGTGGGGTTGCAGGGAAGGGCTAAGAGGACCCCACCCCTAAAACCAAATGTGCTACCGAGGTGCTGGTGACAACCAGCCAGTAATAATGCACAAAGGTATAAGGAGAAGACCAAATGGCAGCGGAGCAGATGTCCTTTAGTGACGCTCCCTGGTGGCTGCATTCCCTTTGATTCATAAGCCAAAGTTATAGCATTCACAAGCCAATGTGAGAGGCGTTGCTTAGAAATAGGATTCCCTCCATG